>NC_060124.1:537048420-537351451 GCF_021461395.2 Schistocerca americana
GACACAAAATATCGGTCCCAGAGATTACAAAACTTTCAAAAATATTTTATTTCGAGTTTGAAGTAGGATAACAAACGCCAAAAGAAATATTTTTTCGTGTGATATAATTAGAAAATTAACTATTTCTTTTCTTTTACTTGTATTGTGAATCCCCTGCGCCAGCCGAGACCTCCGTGTTTCTGCGCTTTCGTAAGGATTTAGATTGTAATAACTGTTAGTTTAGTACAAATTACTCATGAAATACGTGTATGTGTGGATTTTTCAAGTTTATTATTCAAGTTATCACATTTCTGTATGTATTAATCCAGAAAATGCGATAACATCGTAAGATCGTATTGCAGTCGGATTTTTATTTACGTTTTGCACAGTTAACTTAGAAAATCCCGTGTAATTGTTCTGTTTCTCTTTCCAGCAATTTACGTAGGCTGTGTCCATTCATTTTTAAGTTCATATTTCTGGAAAGCAGCGTAAAGCTTAAGTTTTTTGTTAAAAATCTTTCACACTAGTAATTTGTGTATGTACAGTTTGCACACATGAAAGTAAGACTTCAATTTACATTCTATTGTGATTAAGTTAATTAACATTAATTAACAGATACTGCAGTTAAGTGAGTGGTGGGTTCTCGTTGTAACAGGAAGTAAATAACTTTTTACGTTATATCTTACACCTGAAGCGCTAGTCTGTAGACCTAAATTTTACAGATCATAAACAGCGAAAAATCTTGTAGCGTGAAGAGTGTTAAGTGATTTAATGCTACTTTTAAGCGTGTAGTCTGAATTGCAATGCGCGATCAACGTGGATGTTGCCTAAGGATAATCAAAGAGGACGTGGTATGTGTAGACACTGGGTTGGAATTTCGCTGGGGTGATTGCAGTGGACAAATGAATGGGGAAATTTGACGGGGCTCTTCCATGGAGCTGTGAGCTTTCCAAAAAAGACAAGGGAATCGCTGAGCAGGAGGCAAATATTTCTGCTCTTCAGGCTGAATTAGATCGCGTGAAATTTGAACTGGATTAGTTGAAGGAGGAAAAATATGATGGTAACTGAGTAACGGTAACAAGCAATGACCGAAAGAGGGGCAGTTCTTCAACATCAGGTACGTTTGAACTAACGGCATCGAATAAATTTGAGTTGTTACCTTAAGTAGGAGGGAACTGTAAGTCACAGTAGGGTGCAGCAGACTTGTAGCTAAGAAACTCAGTATAGGTCGGTAATAAAAAGCAGTAGGAAGAAAGGAGTCTTCGTGCTAGGCAGAGGGGTGTAGTGCACATGGTACAGAACAAATTAGGTGCAAGATACCAGGTCACAAGTATTGTGAAGGCAAGTGCTAGGCTTAGGCAGATGACAGAGGACATAGGTAATTTGTGCAACATCTTTAAACTTACTCGCCCAACGACGCACAGTACTCGCACCAACACAATCATCATAAACCGCTTTCATTCTCTGATGAATCTCCTATGGTGTGAAACCTTATGCTGTCAAGAATTCAACGACTGCACGTTGCTTAAATCGCATTGACCGTCCGTCTGCGCAGTGTTCCATACTTTACACTGTGACGACACAACAGTTCAGTGCTAAGGCTTCCCGCCAACTGGAGCTGTAGAGAAGAGGCTACAGAACAAGGCAAACCTTCCGCATACCAATGCTGCCAACTGTTGAAGAGTTACGAAGGTGGAGGGATTGCTTTTCAGTCAACCCTCGTAACTGTTACCCAGTAATAGATGCCCTTTTTCATCAAGTAGTACAATTATTTAGGATAAATAATATATTGACTTAAAGTATGGCTATTCCTCAGTTGAAATCAGAATTATTTAAGACTCCAGAACAAATGTTTTTAAGAATAGCAGACAAGAGATGATCTGTGATGAAATTTATAATGAACCAAATTATAAAGTAAAATTTAAACTGTTCCATGATAAATTCATGTCATTATCCGAAAATAGCTTTCCACTCGAGCTAATCAGAAACGACACTAAACAGCCATGTAAAAACAACATGGAGTGCTAAAGGGATTAAAGCATCTTGTGAAAGGAAAATGAAAATTTTTTGTTGGCAAAAAAACCTAGAGATCCTGAATACTCAAAATTACTAAGAAAGATTATTTTAAAAAAAATCAAGGAACATGCACAGAATATCAGAAATGAGTAGCTCTGAGTACAGACTTATGGCTATATGGAAGGTAGTGAAATGAAAGGCAGGACAGCCAGCTACAGAACAGGATAATCTTCCTATTGAACTAAATGGAACGGCTATAAATGAAAAGTCAAAGGTAGCAAATATATTTAATAATCATTTCTTACATATAGTAGGAAGCATAGGGAGAAACAGTTCAAGAGAAAAATCACAGCATGTTTTAGCAAAAGTTACTCTCACAAAATTCAGTCATAGGAATGCATCACCAAGTTCTCTTTTTGAAATTAAGAAAATCATGCATTTTCTGAGAAATAAAAGCTAATCTGTTTTTGATGGGGTTTCCAATAGATTACTAAGGATTTTTTCCCATATTGTTAGCCCAATCTTATCTGAAATATGTAGTTCAGCACTGACTCAAGACATTTTTTCAGAGACACTGAAATATGCTGTTGTTAAGTCCCTCTTTCAGAATGGTGGTAAGAGAGATGTCAATAACTACCGAGGTGTTTCACTGCTAACATCATTTTCAAAAATCTTTGAGAAGGTGGCGTGTTCCAGAGTAGTATCTCACCATAGCAACAATAATGTCTTTAGAAAATCGCAGCTTTCTGAAGAGTTTCTCCACTGAGAATATAATTTACATGTTCACTGACCAAATTTTACAAGCAGTAAGTAATAAAATAGCGCTGATTGGTACTTTCTGCGACCTATCTAAGTCATTTGACTGTGCAAATCACAGTATTCTCCTAGATGAATTGAAATTTTATGGGAGGGATGGTATAGCCAATCAGTGCATAATGTGATAATCTAACCAAAACAATGGAGAAAGTTGCACTTAATAATTTAACCAATATAGTCAGACAAATAATTCTGCTTTTGTGGTAAGTTCCTATTGGACCAAATTGCCGAGGTCACTGGCCCCTAGGCTTATACACTACTTAATATAATTTAAACTAACTTACGTTAAGGACAACACACACACCTCCACCTGAGGGAGAACTCGTGGAAAGATGCCTCAGACCATGTGGCTCATAATTCTGACTGGGGAGGATTCCCCAATGCTCAGTCTTAGGTCCACTATTGTTCCTCACATGTATAAGCAATCTTCTGTCTAATATACAACAAGCAGAATTAGTTCTTTTTGCAGATGACACTAGTATTGTAATCAGTCTAAATATAGATACTCAGATCTACAGTCTAATATGCAACAAGGAGAATTAGTTCTTTTTGCAGGTAACACTAGTATTGTAATCAATCCGTGTATACATACTCAAACAGAAGAAATGTTAAACAGTGTTGTTAAAAGTATCATTGACTGATTTTCTGCAATAGTCTCACCCTCAATTTTTAAAGAAACAACATATTCAGTTATGCACATCTAAGGGTACTACACCAATGGCAAGTGCAAGACATGGTTAGGAAATAAGGTGGAAACTTCAAAATTCTTAGATGTTCATACTGATGAGAATTTAAACAGAAACAAGCACGTCTTGGAACTTCTAAAACAACTTAGTTCAGGCAATTTGCTTTTAGAATCATTGGAAATATTGGTTAGAGCAAATCATTAGTTGACACATTTTGCATATTTTCATTCAATAATGTTCTGGGGTAATTCATCTTTAAGAAAAGTCTTCATTGCTCAAAAACATGCTGTATGAATAATATGAAGCACTCCCCGATGATCATCTTTGAAGCATCTGTTTAAGAAGTTGGGCATTCTGACTACTGCTTCACTGTCTATTTATTCCCTCAAGAAGTTTGTTGTAAATAATCCACTACAGTTCAAAAGGAACAATGATGTACATAATTACAATACCAAAAGGAAAAATGACATTTATTACGCGACATTAGGGTTGTCTTTAGCACAACAAAAGGTCCATAATGCTGCAACAAAAATTTCTGTTCACTTATTAATTTGTATAAAATGTCTGACAGGCAGTAAAGTAAAATTTGAAAACAGACTGAAAAAGTTTCTCCTGAACAACTCTTTCTGTCTGGTAGAAGAATGTCTGTTATTCTAATGTGTGGGTAGGAACTAGTAACTCACATCTGTATATTAAAAAAAAAAAAAAAAAAAAACTTGTAAGTGTTCATCATGTAGACATGTTTACAAATTAATTTGCGATGTGAATGTGAAATGACTTGTTCCACATCGTGACAGCTTATTATGGAAAATGAAATTAACTAACTAAATAACCAACCTTGCTTCTCCCCAAATTTCATGATTTTACGTTAATGGGAAGTACCTTATTGTTTTAACAAGTGATTTTGAGAGAATCAAAGTATTTGATAGAAATGTGAATCTTTTTATTGCATTGGCTTAGAATCTTATCTCTTTTACACCAACAAAGGACCACAAATCCCAATATGTGATTTAAATTTGAACTTGATGCGACTACCAGTTTCTGTGAAAAAGTGGTTTTAACAGGCAGATGGACTGACAGGCGGGACAGTCTGATAGCAAATGACAGATTTTGTTTTCATGTGATATAATTATGGATTAACAGCTTACGGATTTTTCCTTTGGTTGTAAGTGAAACCTCATTTCTTGCGATGTTTCACGTTCCTAAGTCAAAAGAAAGTACTGTATACGGTTTTATGAGTGAGCTTGCGATTATCAAAATATTTGAGATAAATGGCAGTATGTTTTGGCTGCATTAACTTGGAAGTTTACCTTTACTACACCTCCAAAGGACTATAGACCTCAGTACGTGACATAAATTTAAATTTGATACGTATACACATTCCTCAAAAAATGGGCGTGATCGACAGACAGACAGACAACAAGATAACAAACGCAAAAATTTTTTTCTTGTGATATAATTACAGATTAACAATTTTAGGATTTTTTCCTTTATTTTTACAGTGAAACTTTGCTTCTTGCCAAATATAGTGTTTCTAGACCAGCTAGAAGTACACTATGTGTTTTTTGAGTGAGTTTGCGAGAAACGAAATATGTGACATAAATGGCAGTATCTTTTGATTGCATTTACTTGGAAACGTACTTTTATTCCATCTCGAAGGGATTATAAACCTTCGAATGTGAGATAAATTTTAACTTCATACGTCTATGATATTCCTGGGAAAAAGACGGATGGACAGACAGACAATCTGATAGCAAATGACAAAGACTTCTTCTTTCGTGTGACGTAATTACAAACCAACAATTTTCGGATTTTCTCCTTTGATTGTACAGTGAAACCTTGCTTCTTGCCAAACTCCATGATTCTAGGTCAACGGGAAGTAGCCTATGGGTTTAATGAGTGAGTTTGCGATTATCAAAATATGTATCTTTTGAGTGCATTTACGTAGAAGCTTCAATTTTTTTACAGCGCCAAGGGGCTGTAGACCGTAATACGTGACATAAATTTCAACTTGATATGTCGAACCGTTCCGGATAAAAATATTTTTTAACACTCAGACAGCTTGATAGACAGACACCAAACTGATCCTATAAGGGCTCCGTTTGTACCGTTGAGGTACGGAACCCTAAAAACCAACTTATGTTCTATGTCACCCGTGTGTGAAGTGACATGTGAATTAAAGTGGATAAAGGAAAATCGAAAAAATGGCTAAAATTAAAATAAATGACTAAAAATTTGGCAAAGACCAGACGCAAAAAAAAAATCTATTCAGTCATTACAACACAGTCCTTTAGGAAGATGATAAACCAGTTTTTGTATGAATTCATTTGAATCTACTACTCTCAACTGCGGTACTGTAAGGGAGGTAGTCTGTTTTTCTTGAATAACATCACTGCTTCACTAGTAGTCTTGAGCTGGCACTCAGCCATTTGTCATGACCTCAATGTTGACAGGATGTTAAATCCTAGTCTTCATTCCTTCGTTCTTCCACATAGACGTCGAAGTTTGATATTAGCTAGTCACACATTTCCGTTTTGTTAAAAATCCCTGCCAAGCCATACGCTATATCCACAGAACTGATTCAGTAGACCGTGCACTTGACTACAATACATATTTTCGTCAACTCGACTTTATGTAAATAACCACAGACTTTTCTTAATATTTCCTCGAAATATCTTCCAGGGGTTCACTGTTAAATTTTTTCCGATAAACCTGTTGCTTACTCATTAAGGAAAATCTGTAGGAGAAGATGGCAGTTTCGTCTTGACACCTTGACTTTAAAATGTCCCGTATTCCTGCTATTAAAGCACATGTATGTGGTGTCAATGCTCTCCTACATAGGGTGATTCAAACATAACGTCTCATTGGACAAATAGGGTGAACCAGGACTCCACTGACAAACTTTGAGACCAAAATAAGAAAAAACATCTAATAAACCTGGGCTCTAAAATATGTCCATTTAGAGTTAAGGAGCTATGAGCACTTCTTCATCATTGATGCGGTGAAACAAATCTCTTCTACTGCAAGCTCTTTGTTTTCTATATTTTGAGGGATCAAAACCAGAAAAAGAGGTCTGTGTACAAGAGTGTATATCTTAAGGGCTATGAGCACTTGTTCAGTAGACGAGATGTTTTTCACAGTAGAGAAGATGAACAAGAGTTCATAGCTCGTAAGGTACGCACTTTAGAACCCATGCCCACTGGACATAGTTTTCTTATTTTGGTACATGCTACCA
This sequence comes from Schistocerca americana, assembly GCF_021461395.2. Classification (NCBI taxonomy): domain Eukaryota; kingdom Metazoa; phylum Arthropoda; class Insecta; order Orthoptera; family Acrididae; genus Schistocerca; species Schistocerca americana. Next base: position 537,055,153 of record NC_060124.1, read on the forward strand.
CCTATGAAAGTTCGGTGCTGTGCTTCTGGTTCGCTCTATTTGTCCTATAGCGCATGTCCTTTGAATTACACTGTATATCTATCTAGTGGCTATGTTAAAAGTCCTATCACAAATTCCGATTATTCCTTATGGAAAATGTTTTTTCCTAAGTGTATGTATGGTGTCGTTCATCTCATACACAGTGGGTCCCAGAATGTTGCTAGAAACTTCAAGGTGGAACAAATTAAGGATAGGAACCCGTGTCTGTAAGCGTCACCCAACGACGCTACAGAGCATCGAAGTTATAGGGGCCAGCGCGTGCTACTAGGGCACCCATTCGGCAGCAAATACGACTTTATACACTGAGAGACTGCAGTTGGAACATCTCGCGATGTCGCCACTGATTGTCACCATTGGTAATGGAGAAAATGGTGCTAGCTGCTGCGTAGAAGGACTTTGTCTCCTATGAATGCGATGCTCGGGTGCCGCAGTGGATGACGGTTTCGGACACAGGTTTCCATCCACAGTTTATTTTTCTCTTGTATGGCGAAAAGCAATGGGGATTTTAGAGATTTACAGCAGAAAAATTAACTGCAGATGGAAACTCGTGTCCGAAACCTTCATCCACCGAGGCACCATAGCATCACATTGATAGGAAATAAGGCCTTTATATGCAGCAGCTTCTCCACTGGTGATCGTGGCAATTAGCACTATCACTGAATAACGAACACTACTGTGAGACGTTACGCCTAGGTTCCATCAGCATACAAAGTAACATTTACTGCCAAAATGGTGGCATAGTAGCAGGTGCCGGCAGTGATAAGTTTGACACTCTGTAGCGTCGTGGGAACACGTTTCCAGATGTGGTTTCCTGTTCTCAATTTGTTCCTCGAGCCACCCTCTGCAACCCCTCGAAGTCAGCTGCAACAATTTGGGACAACCTGTATACAGTGCTTACGCAGAAAATTGAGATTACTCCTTATGTACAAATACAGATATCCTGTAGCCTCTTTTCGTATCAGGATTTTTCCAGATTCCTACATATTCTTCCATATGTTACACTTTTTTTTTCATATTCAGTGTGTAAATTGCAACAATATTTGTGCACTTCAGCATCCAACAGTAATTTGGATTCCTCCACCAAAGCCAGACAGAATGTAAAAGTGTCTGTAGAATCCCATGTTCCTCTGTTTCTTCCAACTCACAACCATAGTAAAACCTGTGTTGCCAACATGCAGTGTTTACTGCCAAAGCCATTTCATAATCATACATGCAGCATCGATATATATATATATCTTAACACCACTCCATGACCACCTTCCATTCGTATTTTCTCAAATTAGATAACATTCAACTACGGCTGTCAAATACACACACACACACACACACACACACACACACACACACACACACACACACACACACACACATATATATATATATATATATATATATATATATATATATATATATATATAACAGCCATAGTGGGACTTTATTCTATGTTATTAATATATGAGAAAGTACAAATGGATGTCATAGAAATCCATGCGTGTTTCAGTGTGTAAAAGGATTCGCTTTGGCAATTAACGTTTTTCTGTGTTGACGTTTGTAAGAAGAAGAGGAACAAGTGATTTTGCAGGCACTGTTGTAGATTCTGATGGACTTGGTGAGAGATTCAAATCTCTGCTGAATGCTAATGAAACTTGGTACAGTAAGTAATGAGCACAAATATTCTTGCACTTTTACACATTGAAAATGGAAAATAATATGGAATACACAGAGAAAAAGGGTACAATTTGGATAAGAGATGGAAATATAGGGCATTCTTTCTTCATACTGAGGCAAGTCGAAATTTCGATATAAGCCTTAGATGTATAAAAGATGAATGACACCACACCTACATATAGAAAAAAATAATTACATAGAGGGAATAATCAGAATGTGTGGTAGGACATTTAGTGTAACCGCTAGGTAGATATACATAGAAAAAAAAGCATTAAACAGAAGGATTAATCAGAATGTGTGGCACGACTATTAATGTAAACACTAGATAGATATATCAGAGTGGAATGACACCATATATATGTGTCTTTTAATAATGGAAATACAGGACATTCTAGGGACATCGTGTCACGACGAAACTGCCATATTCATGTATATGTCTGTCTTACTGCATCAGGAATACATATATCTGGAAAAATTTAGCAGGGAAGCTCTGGAAGGCATTTACAGGAAATATATATAAAAAAACAGAGAGTGTGTCATATGAAACTGGGTTGACCAACAGCAAAATGCGTATTAAAGTATGAAGTGCTTTGACTGTTGCATCAGCTTTAGTATATAATGCAGGACAATGGTGCAATTATTAACAAAATATAAATGTGTTACTACCTAACATCAAACCACGACTTCTTTGTGCAAGAACGAAGGAAATAAGACTAGTTTGTAACGTCCCATCAACAATGAGGTCATAACAAACGGCTGTGGGCAAGAGGGAGGCCACCACGAAAGCAGCGATGTTGTTCATAGTTCATAAGTGCTATAGAGTTACAGGGTGACAATTTTTTAACTGTATGAAATAAAATCGCCATAAATTCTGAACGGTCTGCGTTAGGACGTTCAAATTGCACCGTTGACCGCGTGGCATGATGGGAATTAGTAAGCGAATGTGCACGCGCCTTGTTGTTGTTGGCCATTTGCGCGTGAAAATGTCACGGTACAGCGTACCTGAGCGCATAGCGCTTGTGAAGGCCTACTATGCAAGCAATAACAGCCAAACTGCGGCTCAAAAGTAGTTTGCAACCGAGTTCCAGCTCAAGACAACTGGTCCAAGTGTGCTAACAATCAAGAACTTGATTCGCAGGTTTGAGAGAACTGGTAGAGTTCGAGATGACAGTGTTGGCAATGTCGGTCGTCCGAAAAGTGTGAAAACGTCTGAAAACATCGAGAAGGCACGGGCTGTGTTTCAAATCAGTCCTAGGAAATTGAGCAGATGAGCTGCACAACGGGTGGGAATCAACTGGGCGACACTGCAACAAATTGTTGTTGAAGACCTGCATCTCTTCCCTTACAAAATTAAAACCCAACAGGCATTAAGACCCAGGTCCATACAATAGCGGTCGTGTTTCGCCAACATTATTGTCCACAGGATTGACAAACAGGACTTTGATATGAATATGGTTTGGTTGACCGACAAAGCCTACTTACCTTTGGATGGGTTCGTCAAAAAGCAAAATTGGCGATTTGGGGGGACTAAGAATCCGCATCGAGAAGTCTCTTCACCCTCAACGGGTGACTGTGTGATATACAACGTCCAATCATGGAATAATCAGTGCGATATTCCTTGATTGCACCGTACCTACCGAACCGTAAGTGAAAGTTTTCGAAGATGATTTCATCCCCATTATCCAAAGTGACCCTGATTTCGACAAGATGTGGTTCATGCAAGACGGAACTCGACAACATCGAAGCAGGAGAGCTCTTTGGGGACCACACAGTGCGTCAGGGTTACCCAGAGGCCACAGGCATGGGCCTCGATAGGCCGCCATATTATCCGGATCTGAACACATGCGACTCCTTTTTGTGCAGCTGTATTAAAGACAAGGTGTACAGCAATAACCCCAAAACCATTCCTGAGTTTAAAACAGCCGTTCAGGAGGTCATCGACAGCATCGATGTTCCGACACTTCAGCGGGTCATGCAGACTTTCGATATTAGTCTGCGCCACATCCTCGCCTATGATCACAGGCATATCGAACATATCATAATCTAAATTCCAATCCCTGTAGTGACGTTTACATATTGAATAAAGTGGGTGCACGGCATGGTTTGTAACTAATTTATGTTTCTTTTCATGTTGTTGTGGTCTTCAATCCTGAGACTGGTTTGATGCAACTGTCCAAGCTACTCTATCCTGTGCAAGCTTCTTCATTCCCAGAACCTACTGCTGCCAACATCCTTCTGAATCTGCTTAGTGTATTCATCTCTTGGTCTCCCTGTACGATTTTTACCCTGCATGCTGCCCTCCAGTACTAAATTGGTGATCCCTTGATGCCTCAGAACATGTCCTACCAACCGATCCCTTCTTCTAGTCAAGTTGTGCCACAAACTTCTCTTTTCCACAATCCTATTCAATACCTCCTCATTAGTTATGCGATCTACCCATCTAATCTTCAGCATTCTTCTGTAGCACCACATATCGAAAGCTTCTATTCTCTTCTTGTCTAAACTATTTATCGTCCATGTTTCACTTCCATACATAGCTACACTCCATACAAATAGTTTCAGATACGTCTTCCTGACACTTAAATCAAGACTGGATGTTAACAAATTTCTCTTCTTCAGAAACGCATTCCTTGCCATTGCCAGTCTACATTTTATATCCTCTCTACTTCGATCATCATGAGTTATTTTGCCCCCAAATAGCAAAACTCCTTTACTACTTTAAGTATCTCATTTCCTAATCTAATTCCTTCAGAATCACCCAACTTAATTCGACTACATTCCATTATCCTTGTTTTGCTTTTGTTGATGTTCATCTTATATCCTCCTTTCAAGACACTATCCATGCCGTTCAACTGCTCTACCAGGTCCTTTGCAGTTTCTGACAGAATTACAATGTCATCGGCGAACCTCAAAGTTTTTATTTCTTTTCCATGGATTTTAATACCTACTCCGAACTTTTCTTTCGTTTCCTTCACTGCTTGCTCAAAATACAGATTGAATAACATCGGGGAGAGGCTACAACCCTGTCTCACTCCCTTCCCAACCACTGCTTCCCTTTCATGTCCCTCGACTCTTATAAGTGCCATCTGGTTTCTGTACAAACTGTAAATAGCCTTTCGCTCCCTGCATTTTACCCCTTCCACCTTCAAGATTTGAAACGGAGTATTCCAGTCAACATTGTCAAAAGCTTTCTCTAAGTCAACAAATGCTAGAAACGTGGGTTTGCCTTTCCTTAATCTTTCTTCTAAGATAAGTCGTATGGTCATTATTGCTTCACGTGTTCCAACTTTTCTGTGGAATCCAAACTGATCTTCCCCGAGGTCGGCTTCTACCAATTTTTCCATTCGTCTGTAAAGAATTCACGTTAGTATTTTGCAGCTGTGGCTTATTAAACTGGTAGTTCGGTAATTTTCACATCTGTCGACACCTGCTTTCTTTGGGATTGGAATTATTACATTCTTCTTGAAGTCTGAGGGAATTTTGCCTGTCTCATACATCTTGCTCACCAGATGACAGAGTTTTGTCAGGACTGGGTCTCCCAAGACCGTCAGTAGTTCTAACGGAATGTTGTCTACTTCCGGGGCCTTGTTTCTGCTTAGGTCTTTCAGTGCTCTGTCAAACTCTTCACGCAGTATCATATCTCTCATTTCTTCTTCATCTACATCCTCTTCCATTTCCATCATATTGTCCTGAAGTACATCACCCTTGTATAGACCCTCTATATACTCCTTCCACCATTCTGATTTCTCTTCTTTGCTTAGAACTAGGTTTCCATCATACAAGTAGTTATACTTTCTCCAAAAGTCTCTTTAATTTTCCTGTAGGCAGTATCTTCTATCTTACTCCTAGTGAGACATGCCTCTACATCCTTACATTTGTCCTCTAGCCATCCCTGCTTAGCCATTTTGCACTTCCTGTCTATCTCATTTTTGAGATGTTTGTATTCGTTTTTGCCTTCTTCATTTACTGCATTTTGATATTTTCTCCTTTCATCAATCACATTCAATATATCTTCTGTTACCCAAGGATTTCTACTAGCCCTCGTCGTTTTACCTACTTGATCCCCTGCTGCCTTCACTATTTCATCCCTCAAAGCTACCCATTCATCTTCTACTGTATTTCTTTCCCCCATTCCTGTCAATCGTTCCCTAATGTTCTCGCTGTAACTCTCTACAACCTCTGGTTCTGTCGGTTTATCCAGATCTCATCTCCTTAAATTCCCACCTTTTTGCAGTTTTTTCAGTTTTAATCTACAGTTCATAACCAAAAGATTGTGGCCAGAGTCCACATCTGCCCATCGAAATGTCTTACAGTTTTTAAACCTGGTTTCTAAATCTCTGTCTTACCATTAAATAATCTATCTGAAACCTTCGAGTATCTTCAGAATTCTTCCGTGTGTACAACCTTCTCTTTATGATTCTTGAACCAAGTGTTAACTATGATGCAAAATTCTACCAAGCGGCTTCCTCTTTCATTTCTTACCCCTACTCCATATTTACCTACTACGTTTCCTTCTCTTCCTTTTCCTACTATCGAATTCCAGTCACCCATGACTGCTAAATTTTCGTCTTCCTTAATTATCTGAATAATTTCTTTTATCTCATCATACATTTCATCAATCTCTTCGTCACCTGCGGAGCTAGTTGGTATGTAAACTTGTACTACTGTGGTAGGCGTGGGCTTCGTGTCTGTCTTGACCACAATAATGCGTTCACTATGCTGTTTGTAGTTGCTTACCTGTACTCCTATTTTTTATTCATTATTATACCTACTCCTGCATTACCCCTATTTGATTTTGTATTTATAACCCTGTATTCACCTGACCAGAAGTCTTGTTCCTCCTGCCACCAAACTTCTCACTATATCTAACTTTAACCTATCCATTTCGCTTTTTAAATTTTCTATCCTACTTGCCCGATTAAGGGGTCTGACATTCCACGCTCCAATACGTGGAACGCCAGTTTTCTTCCTCCTGATAATGATGTCCTCCTGAGTAGTCCCCACCCGGAGATCCAAATGGGGGACAATTTTGCCACCGGAATATTATACCCAAGAGGACACCATCAACATTTAACCACACAGTAAAGCTGCGTGCCCTCGGGAAAAATTACGGCTGTAGTTTCCCTTTGCTTTCAGCTGTTCGCAGTACCAGCACAAAAAGGCCGTTTTGGTTAGTGTTACAAGGCGAGATCAGACTATAATCCAGACTGTTGTCCCTGCAACTACTGATAAGGCTGCTGCCCCTCTTCAGGAACCACACGTTTGTCTGGCCTCTCAACAGATACCCATCCATTGTTGTTGCACCTACGGTACGGCTATCTGTATCGCTGATGCACGTAAGCCTCCCCACCAGCAGCAAGGTCCATGGTTCATGGGGGGTGTGACATAAATTTAAATTTGATACGTATAGACATTCCTCAAAAAAAAAAAAAAGAATGTGGTTGACAGACAGACAACAAGATAACAAACACCAAATTCTTTTCCTGTGGTATATTTACAGATTAACAATTTTAGAATTTTTTCCTTTACTTGTACAGTTAAACTTTGCTTCTTGCCAATATACGACAAGGTCCATGGTTTATGGGGGTAGGCACCTACACATATAAAAAAATAATTATATAGAGGGAATAATCAGAATGTCTGGTAGGACTTTTAGTGTATCTGCTAGGTAGATACACATAGAAAAAAGAATTATACACAGGGAATAATCAGAATGTGTGGCAGGACTGTTAGTGAAAACACTAGATTGATATATTGGAGGGGAATGACACACACACACACACACACACACACACACACACACACACACACACACACACACACACACACACACATATATATATATATATATATATATATATATATATATATATATATATATGTGTGTGTGTGTGTGTGTGTGTGTGTGTATTTTAATAATGGAAATAATGGACATTCTAGGGACAATGTGTCACAATCAAACTGCCATATTCCTTTACATGTCTGTCTTACTGCATCAGGAATACATACACCGGGAAAAATTTGGGAGGGAAGGTCTGGAAGATATTTACAGGAAATAAAAAAGAAAAACAATGAGTGTGTCATATAAAAATGAGTGGACCAACATTAAAATGCATATTAAAATATCAAGTGCTTTGTCTGTTGCATCAGTTTTAGTATATAATGCAGGACAAAGCAGCAATTTTTAACAAAATATAAATGTATAACTAATTAACATCAAACCACGTCTTCTGCGTGCAAGAACTGCAGGATTATTGAGTCATCGATGTTTATTCACGAAAAATACAAAACTTTTTCATTGTTCAATCGATCCAGCCACACACGCCATGTGCATTCAACTGCCTTTAGAACTTCTCTCCAAAACCCATCTCCTCCAAAGGACAAACAATCGACAAAAACTTAAACAGCTTTGGAAATGGAAGATTAATAATTTAACCACTAAAATTAATATCGATAATTCTGTCACACTAGAAAATGCATAACGAGATGTGATTAAAAATTGGCATAAAACAAAGTAGACACTAAGATCTGCACTTAGTAAAATGCGCAATTAAGATCTGCACATAATTTGCATAAAAACGAAAGTAGACACTAAGGTCTACACATAGTAATGGAAACGATAGAAATGGGAAAGTGGTTCCGTTTCAATATCCCTCCAAGAGCTCTTACTAACGTCAGTTAGTGGAAAACTCTTCTACATCCAGCAGGTGGATTGCATGCGAAATTTGGAAAAGTAAGCAAAGTTCCAAGACCAGTGGTAGACGAACGAGCGCCAATGAGTTTAAACCATACATAAAAAACTTTGAAAATACGGACTGGATTGTGTGCAGCACAATGTCAAGCACAAATCATGAAAACAATTTTAAAATGGTGACATGCACCTATAACTGTAGAAATACAAGTGTATGGGCACAAAATCATACATAAAGTTTTACATGTTGTGAAGCACTTATGAAATTAATAAATGAAGCAGATGAGAATCATGTTGTGCGAAGCACAATTACCAACGTAATTTACAAAGCTGCATTAAATGGTGTTAAGCACCTGAATAAAAGAAACCAAAATGCAAAAGTTACATGAAACTAGTTCATTCTACAATTCTAAAAGAAAACTGTCATAACACAATGCCATAAAGTTTTCCATACATTGGTGTGAGGCAATGAAACATTTTATCAAACAAGTTAAACAATGAAAATTTAATAGAATTAATGTAACAGAAGTTAATGAGTATAAACTACATTGTAAATTCCTTACAGAGGTTTCCTCTTTACATAAATTCAATTTAACCAGAGACCAGATCTCTTGCAGAGAAGTGTCTGCTCTCAAATTTGGTCCTTTATATTAGCTGGTCTCATGCATATTACTGACTTTTCAGTTCCTGAAACTAGTTTTATCAGATTCCATTCCATTTGAATATATTGCATGCACAATCATTTAAATCAGTGTCCTCTTACCTTAAACATTACATGTTACCTATTTAGCATATATAGTCTCTCACAGTATAATGAACTCTTTTTTTTGTATAATGTCTTTAGTTTTGGCATGAAATCAGTCAGACTAGCCAAATCCAGGTATACATAGAAAATTTAGAAAATACACAAACCAAGTTAAATGAAAATGGCACAAAATACAAATAAGAAAATCATCATAGGATAGTTCTCATTCTGACATGTCCTCCTCAGTAATTATGGAGGAGTCAAATCCAGTTATGGTATCAAACAGCTCAGTCAAGATAGTCTCAACACACCGAATTTAAATATCTTGCTCAACTCATCTCTACCAAAATTTTATGTAAACAGTACAGACAGTGTAAATGTGGGTTTATTATAATCAATGTAGTTAGTGTGAGTGTGTATTTAAAACCAATAACCACAACATTGTTCCCATCATGTGCTAAACTTGTTCCTCTAAGGAAATCATCTCCAACTTACAATATCTCTCATATGTACTAAGCAAAGTTTAAAACATCTAACCTAAACACATCATAAAACCTTAAGTTAAGACTACCCCGCCCCCCCCCCCCCCAGCCTTTTGATAAGGGTGGAACAAGATGCAATTTGTTGCCACACCATGACAAACAAAATTTGAAAGCGTATATACACTCACACACACACACACACACACACACACACACACACACACACACACACACACACACACAAATGAACCAATCCTAACAAGTAAAACAAAAACTCAAGTGATATCAACCAATATCACCTCAATCTCTCCTATCTGTTGTTGTCCCCCTGGATCTTGTAGCCATAATATTCACAAAACGAAGGGAGGAGTAAGATCATCCCTTCATAATATCATCAAATAGCTGTAGTATATGCCAAAATATGCATGGAACATGTAACAATCAACAACTCATCTTCACTATAAAGCAGTGTGTTCAAGCAAGCATAGAATCATGAAGTTGTTGAAAAGCATAATCCGAGTCGAAGTTCCTGATAGGTTTGTCAAAAATCATAAGCTGAGATATAAATGAGAAACACTTTCTTCATCAATCTACATTCTCAATCTAATTTGCCTCAGTATGGAAAAGTACTTTTCAAATGTATCACTTGCAGGTTTTCAAGAGACAAAATTCACCACCTTCAAATTTATGCAAACAACAACAAAAAAATCAAATGTGTCAATCTGTATATGAGTGATTTGGTACTGAAGTGTAACTTTATGGTACATATGGTTTAAGCTGCACTATGTTTCTCAGTCCAAACACTTTCCTGGACCTAGGATAGATGAGTCTGTTCGCATTGGGCTGGGGCATTTCACAAACTTCAAAAGGACCTGTATAAATATGAAAAAACTTTTTGATCTCCTTATTTATAGCTTTTGATTTCTCATAACTTTTGTTAACACCAGGTCACCAACTTTGTAACGAATCACTTTAACATTTTTGTCATGCGTTAACTTCTCCTTACTGTGATACATCTCCATATTTCTCCTCACAATGTCTTCTCTCTCATCAGGAGACAACTCAGAACACATGGAAAACTTTACTAGTGCATACAATAAATTAGTTGCTCTTTTATAGTAATGTATCTCGTAAGGAGAAAATCGAGTTGTTGTGGGTTGCAGATGGTTGAGAATATCCTCAAATTGTGTTACATATGATTACCAATTTGAATGATATTTGGAACAGTAAGTCCTACAAAGCCAACCAATCTCACACATATATCTTTCAGTAGGATTGCAAGATGCTGAGTAAATGGAAATGCAAATATGTTTGATGTTCTGATCGTTCATAAACTGTTTCCACACATGTGAGATGAAATGGCTTCCATTGTCAGACAATACAGCTTTAAGTTTGCCAGCATTGGTGAAATACTCATTTTCAAAACACTGAATAATTTTCATACTGGTAGCCTTTTTCAATGGGTACAACTTAACCAAATATACTAAACAAATCAACCACAACAAAGGTGTAACTGTATCTTTCTCTGGAACGAGGTAATTGTCCAAAGAAGTCAACCCCAACTAACTCAGATTTACCTTTGGGTAAAATGCTATTTAAAAAACCATTATGGCACTGGTTTGTTACCTTTACTCTCTGGCATCTATGATAAGAAGCTAGCCAACACTTTACTCTCCTCGCTAAATTATTAAAATAAACATTTTCTTGTAGCTTTTGAGTGCATTTCATACTACCACAGTGGCAAAACTCTCATGTATAACTTAATGAGTAAGTCTCTGTGAGTTGTTTGGGCCAAAATAGCTTATGGTTATCAGAGTCCGGCTTGTGTCTCGTGAAAAAAATACCCATGTGCACCTGGTAATACTGTCCAACTTTAACCCCCCCCCCCCTTTCTTACTGAGCAAGCTTTTCACTAATTTCAAGTCCTCATCTTGGTTTTGGTGTCTCCATAATTGTTGAAAAATTTTTCTAATTTCTCTCTCACACTTCACTCCATTAATAAACATAATTCTAAAGTTCTTGTCCTCCTGAATCTCAACGTTCTCCTGATCATTACCAACCTAGATTAGGCATCATCAGCAACACAATTTTGCTAACCTTTGATGTGGGAAATAGTGTAATTGAGTGCTGAAGAAATAATGTCCAGCGAGTGATTCGGTTATGGTACAGTTTACATTCCTGTAAGTAGCTCAGAGCTTAGTGATCAGAGAATACAATGACTTTATGTCCAGTGAGATAGTTCCTAAATTTCTTGAAACCCCACACAATTGCGAGCAATTCTTTCTCAGTGACGGTGTAAGTCCTTTTGTGTTTAAGTAAACTGCTGCTTGCAAAACTTATTGCACATTGTTCCGTCTGACCATCAACCTCTTTCTGCTGAAAAATATAGGCAGCAAGTCCATAATCACAACTATCTGTCATAAGACAAAATGGTAAGGAAAGATCAGGCCTATATAGAATGTGACTATTGCGAAGCTGTGTTTTGATCTCATCATAAACCGTTTGACATTCTGTGGACCATTCCCATAATGTGTTCTTTTTCAATACATGAAATAAACATGGTTGATTCAGGACTTGTGAACTTATGTATTTACGGTAGAAGTGACATAATCCATAGAAGGATGTTAATTCCTTTTTATTTCTGGGTCTGGAAAAATCGGCAATAGCTTTAATTTTATCTGCGTCAGGCAGAATTCCTTCCTCACTGATGGTGTGACCCAAGAAGTTCAAAAATTTAGCCCTAAATCTACCCTTAGCCAATTTGAGAGTCATACCTTCGTTTCTGAATTTCATTGCTTCTTCCTCAATTGTCTTGATATGCTCGTTCCATGAATTACTCGTATCGAGTATGTCATCTACATAAATAACCAGCTTCAGTAGCATATCACTACCTAACACTAAATCCAACGCTTTTATAAATTCTGCAACTGACACGTTGAGACCAAAAGGAACTACACAGTACTGGTAACTTTTTCCAGAGAATAAAAAGGCGGTGTATTTTCTGGAACTAGGATCGAGAGTGATCTGATGGAAACTTGATGTCAGATACAAACAATTAAAATACCTGGCACCACGGAATTTATTTAATAATTCTTCGATTGACTCTGGGTGATCTGCCTACCTTTCCAAATATTTGTTTAGATGTCTGGAATCAATTACAAGCCTGACTCCACCGTTTTCTTGGATATGACAACTAGAGGATTGTTGTACTCTGGTTTATGCTTCTTTCAATAGTTCCCCACTCTTTTAACTTTTGGAGTTCCCACTCCAAAATTTGTTTCTTACATATAGGTACTGAGTATGGTCTTATGAAGAATGGCTGATGCTGCTTCAGCCGAAGCTTACAAGAATAATTCTTTACTCTACCTGGCTTTTCACTGAAAATATCTACAAACTCTATCAATACACTTTCAAGTTCAGATTTTTCATATTCAGTAAGGCCTATCAGCCGCATTGACCTTATCACTAATCAAATGATCAAAGTCTTTAATGGTAACATCAGCACCTGTAAGATCATCATCTAAAACTCCTTTCCTTACTTCTATCTCATAGCCACACACTTTGTTAGTTTTAGTATCACCAGTTTTTAGATATAGCTTAGTATGACCAGAAATTTGAACGACACTCTCACAACAGTCAATTCCATACCAGACCTTTAAATTAACCCAGTCAAGATATATTATTCTTTAGGATCCAATCCATTCCCAGGAGTATCTCTTCGTTGAGATCACTGACAATCAGGCAACCTTGCTCAAACACAGTCTTTCCTATATGGAAGGTAATTAATGCTTGTTTATTAATTACTTTGCTGTACTTATCAGTTGCACCTTTAATTTTAACTCCAGATATAGGAAACTCAATGTAGTCAGGATTATTCTGTACTCTGTCTCTAAATTTCTCAGATAGGATTAAAATTGCACTGCCAGTGTCAATTAGACATAAACCTGTCCAGTTACCAACTGATGTCTCTATGTATGGGCTACCCACAAAATTATGCTGTTCTGTAACATCATCTTCTCTCAATAAATCACTCTCAACCTCCTTAAAGTCTAAGTCACATAGCTGGTTCACACTATTGTTGGACATTTGTATTGGATGAATGGGTATCTCTGTGTTAAGAACATCTTCACTTAATTGATTTGATTCACAATTAAAGAGAGGATTGTCGTGAGAATTTAACTGACTGTTCACATCAAGTTGAGGATTATTCATATTGTTTGTTGCAATATCCCTACAGTTTCTGAAGTATTCCTTAATTATACTGTCAATTTCAGTATGTTGACTACTTGTGTCCTGGTTTGCTACAGTGTCACTTACATTAATGGGGATTAGTTGGCTTTCCTGCATTGAAAGACTGGTACGGTTATAATTGAATACTTCTAAGTACACCATTCCATCCAGCTCACTCAAATCTATTGTTTCAATCACTGCATTTTCATCAGAATCGTTTATGTTGTCACCCCTTTCTTGAGTGTCAGCCACTTCCAACAAAATAGAATCAGGACAAGCCCTCCTACCTTCATGACCATAAGTTTCAGAATTTGCATGTTTAGAACACATAAGATTAGCAATCCCATAGAAATCGCAGTCATTGTTATCACTACAAGCAGAACAATCATAAAATAAATTTATTAAGTCACCCTCCTCCAATTCATATTCAGGTACAATACTTTTCTTCCCACCATACATTTACTTTAGGTACATGTTCCAAAACTTACTATCAACGACAGTTAAATTTACTGGGTACCCATACTTATAATTATTTGATACCTCTGCATATGTATTCAGAGTTGCCTGGTCATAAATTATATTCGTTTCCTCCACTTGACAGGCCTCAAGTGAAGGAATTATTGGTTTCCCTGGTTGTGAGAGTTGTGGTTATTGTTCCTATTACCATTCCAGTTGTTGTGGTTGTTGTAGTTCCTTCCGTGTCTGTTGTGAAAGTTCTGCTGGTTATGATTACCAGAACCACCATTCTGGTTACCGTTTGTGTTATGTGGATTTTTGTATCTGTCTTCCTCATCTAAAGATTTCTCTAATTTATCAACATGCCTTAAGAAATTATCAATTGAGTCATCGGGACTACAGGCTAGATCCCATTGCGCTCTTCTGGGCAAACGTCTTCTTAAACCATCTATAAGTAATAAATCATCTAGTGGTTTGTCGAGATGAGCAAGCTTACGCAGCTGTGTTTCACAGAATTCCCTCATTGGTATATTACCAGGCTTGTAATGGCTACCATTTAAAAATGCACTTTTAATGCTGGCCTATTTGTCTGCCGACCAGAATTTGTTTAAGAATAAATTCTCAAACTCTTTAAACGTAATTTCAGATTTAATATGCTGATTGGCCCAAGACAAGGCTTCGCCATCAAGAAACCATTTTTCTAACTTTGTCTTAGCCAAGTCAGACATGTCAGCAGGAAAGCTATCCCTACATTGACAAATAAAATCAACTGGGTGCATCTTAAAAACCCCAGGAAAATACTTAAGCAATAAGTTGCAGGATGGTACAAAGCTACCGTTAATTTGGTGCACCATAGCCGATTGTACATTGTTCAGACGAGATTCAAAAGTTTGATTATTGTCTGAAACAACATTTATTTTATAGTTAACATTTGAAAAATGTTGCTGCATTTGATTATCATTCTGTTCTAGTTTCTCCTCAATAAAGACGCTTTCTTGCTCGATGTATTGATTCATGACCTTAAACTCTACATTGCGTCTATCGAGTCCTTTGCAACTGGTATCCTCAGTATTCTTAACACGGGATTCTACTTTTCCCAGCCTGTTATTAACTGTTTGAAAATCTAAGGCAGTAGATTCGCATAGCTGACTGATTTCTAACAGAGTGCCTGCTACACGTTCATTAGTGTCTTTAATATCTTGCTTAATTGTTCTAACAGATTCATTCAGGTTATCAATAGTATGATTTAAACCTTCAAATTTGCTATTAATATCCTCTTTCAGGTCTTTAATGTCCTTTTGTAAACCTTGTTGCAGATCCTTGTTATTTTGTTTTAACAGTTCTGTTAAGTTTGCTAGTAAACCAGCTGCTTGCTCACTTGTTCCAAATCCCAAAACTGACGGGCTTTCCGACGATTGCTGGCAGTTTGGCGTCGAAAGGTGGATTTGTTGTGGTGTAGCAGATGTTTCTTCTGTAGCGTCTATACTCTCGGAACTAGACATGGTGATTGTTATAGCAGGGCACAGTATACACAAAAGCAAATCCTAACCTCGAACCTCGTCACACGCATTTCACACCTTAGTCTGCCTACAATATAGTCACTCGCAAACACTACAAAAAGGAGTTGAAGAGAAAGTTACTGCAAATTATCGTACTCATTTTTTGTGTGGCAGTCCAGTGATGATTTGGTCACCCTTCACTTATCACCTTCTTTTATCCGCAAATCCTTGCTCCAGTTTTGTTCATGGCAACACTCGCTATTAACTGCACACATACGAACATATTAAAGACCAAATTTGTACAATCCCAGCTCCTCCACCATATTGTAATGTTCCCGCTACCTTAGGAAGCATTCCAATTACTATCGATGTTAAAGACTGCATAGAACAGTAATATCGGGACTTACAGAGTTAAGCACGCGATTCTTTGTTGCTGGTTAAGGAATACATAACCTAAATTGCTTTGAATCTAGGCTTCTCCGCTAGGAAAGAGAATCCTTGGTCTCACTGCAGCTGTTCTTCCTATGTGTGTATGTTGCAATAATAATCTGCAGGATTATTGAGTCATCGATGTTTATTCACGAAAAGTACAAAACTTTTTCATTGTCCAATCGTTCCATCCACACACGCCACGTGCATTCAACTGCCGTTGGAACTTCCCTCCAAACCCCATCTCCTCCAAAGAACAAACAATTGACAAAAACTTAAACATCTTTGGGAATGGAAGATTAATGATTTAACCACTAAAATTAATATCGATAATTCTGTCACACTAGAAAATGCACAACGAGATTTGATTAACAATTGGCATAAAACAAAGTAGAGACTAAGGTCTGCACGCAGTAAAATGCGCCATTAAGATCTGCACATAATTAGCATAAAAACGAAAGTAGACACTAAGGTTTGCACATAGTAATGGGAAGGATAGACATGGGAAGGTGGTTCCATTTCACCTAGTTGGTCCACTACTGTGGCCACACCGTGTACTGCCCACACTGTCGTTGATCCGTCACCTGTGGCCGAGTGCGCGGTCATTCCGAGGAGTGTCCGGCAGTGAAAGACTTGGCGAAGAGCCGATTGGAAGGCTCCCTGGTTTGTCTGACGAACAGGTTTCGAGAACTATCTGTGGCTGACGAAGTCCCTGAACCAGATGAAATCACTCGCCCTGATTCAGAAGAATCCTCTCGGGCTGCAAGGTTTGGGCATTCGCATAGGTGAGATCACTGGTAACTGGGAGCTTTAGTGTCAGGCGCGTAATGGGAGCCTGTAGGGATAGGTCTGGAAGGAAGGGAAGGAATCCAGTGCGCACTCAGTGTGCATACCGGAAGGAATCATTCCAGATGTGGAATGGGTGTTTCCGGATGCCATAAAGAGCACAGCGTTCAGAAAACTGCAGGTGGTAGTTCATGATAGCAGTAACGATATGTGTTGATTTCGATCAGAAGAGATTCTCTCTGGTTTTGGACGGCCGCTGAATTATTAAAGACTTACATTCTTGATTGCGAGATGAAGGCATAGCTCACCGTCTGTAGCATCGTCGACAGTACATACTGTGATCCTTTGGTACAGGGCCGAGTGGAAGGTCTAAATCAGAGGCTCAGACGGTTGTGTAACCGTGCAGGTTGCAGATTCCTCGACTTGCGCCTTAGGGTAGCGGGTTCTCTGGTTCCGCTAAATAGGCCAGGTTTCCACAACATGCAGGAAGCGGCTACACCGGTAGCGAGGACTTTGTAGAAGGGAGTTTTTTAGGTCATAGCGTCCCTGGAAGTGCAGAAAGGGCTTCAGTTTCAAAGGGTGCAGGACGAACACACGAAGAAGGTAGATATAGCAACAATTAATATTTGTAAATTGTCGTGACAGTGTTGGAAACGAAACAGAGCAAAAAGCGCTAATAGAAAGCACTAAATCTCAAATCACTATAGAGACGAAAAGCTGGTTAAAGCCCGAAATAAGTCGAGCCAAAATTTTTACTATATGATAGAACAGTATTCAGAAAGGATAGATTAAATACCGTGGACGGTAAAGTGCTTATTGCTGTCAGAAGTAGTTTGCCTTGTAGTGAAACAGAAGTAAATGGTTCTTTTGTGTTAGTATGGGTAACAGTTATACTTGACAACCGGACTCGGATAATATAGTTGCTGAACAGTTAAAAAAAAACTTAAATGTCATTTCAAATAAGTATCCAACTCATATAATTATAGTTGGTGGTGACATCAACCTGCCCTCGATTTGTTGGCGAAAATACGTATTTAAAGCCGGTGAGTGGCGTAAAACGTCGTGCGAAATCGTACAGAATACCTTCT
Organism: Schistocerca americana; assembly: GCF_021461395.2. Classification (NCBI taxonomy): domain Eukaryota; kingdom Metazoa; phylum Arthropoda; class Insecta; order Orthoptera; family Acrididae; genus Schistocerca; species Schistocerca americana. The sequence continues at coordinate 537,073,266 of NC_060124.1, forward strand.
CAGAAAATCATTTTGAACAACTAGTTCAGGAGTCCACTCGAAGTGTAAATGGTTGCGAAAACGTACTTGACTTTTTAGCAACAAATAATACTGACCAAATTGGAAGCATCATGACAGATCCAGGAATTAGTGACTACAAGTTTTTTGTAGCTAGACTGTATAGGATAACATCCAAACCCACCAAAAACAAACGCAAAAAACATCTATGTAAAAACAGCTGATAAAAATTTGCTTGACATGTTCCTAATAGACAGTCTCCACTCCTTCCAATCTATGTAAGCATAAACCTGTTGTGGTCTAAATTCAAAGAAATAGTATCTATGGCACTTAAAAGATATGTACAAAATAAATTAATAAGATGTAGATGAAGATAGTAACTGTTCTCGAAAGAACAGATACCATTGATGACCTTGCAGCTTCTCTAGAATAAATGATAATTAATTGAAACCCTCAGCTGCTGAGACGTGTTATTGATATACCTCGATGGGGCAGCTGAAAATTTGTGCCCCGAGCGAGACTCGAACCCGTGATCTCCACCTTACATGGCAGACACTCTATCCACCTTTTTTTAATAACATTTTGTTCGTTATTGATCGTTGTGTTTGGTCGTTGCGGACGTCGCAAGACATTCTGTTCAAGTTCGGTGGTTGGTCCTTCTACTCAGTTTTTTTTATTACAGAGCCCAACCGGCTCTCTGACCGATCACGCTGAGCTACCGTGCGGGCTTTTTTAAACCTAACTAACACACACAACACCCAGTCATCACGAGGCAGAGAAAATCCCTGACCCCGCCGGGAATCGAACCCGGGAACCCGGGCGTAGGAAGTGAGAACGCTACCGCACGACCACGAGCTGCGGACATCTGAGCTACCGAGGACACAGTCGAATAGCGCGACTGGAGGAACTTGTCCCTTGCACGCTTCCCGTGAGACCCACATTCCCAACTGTCCACAATCTAAATACGTAATGTACCTAATAGATATTTGCCCACCCACTCATTACTCGCGCACCCTAAGGTGACGATTCCAGCCAGAGTTCAGTCAACCTGTGCACATTCGAACAGACGAAGGTCAATGGCTGGGTAGCCTTTAATTATGTATTTGAAGACAGAGCGTCTGCCATGCAAGCAGGAGATCCCGGGTTCGATTCCCTGTCAGGGCACACATCTTCAGCTGTCCCCATCGAGGTATATCAACAACACCTGTCGGCAGCTGAGGGTTTCAAATAATTATCATTTGAATTAATAAGAGGTTGTACGGATCCCCAATAGTGTACAAAACAGGTCAAAACGCTATTGCAAATACAATGAAAAAAGCGTGCCAAATTCAAAAGAAACGCAAAATCCCGAAGATTGGCCAAGTTTTACGGACGCTTGAAATTTAGTGTGAACTGGGATACTTTCAATAGTTTCCACAACGAATCTCTGTGCCGAAATCTGGCAGAAAACCCAAAGAGATTCTGGTTATAAGTAGTACACCAGCGGCAAGACGCACTCAGTATCTTCACTGCGCGATTACAATGCTTATGTTATTGACGACAGTGCCACTAAATCAGTTACTAAATATGGTTTTTCCCAAGTTCCTTCGTAAAAGAAGACGAAGTAAATATCCCAAAATTCAAATCAATAACAACTGCCAACATGAGTAACTTAGAAGTAGATGTCCTCGGTGTGGCGAAGCAGCTTAAAACACTTAATAAAGGCAAGGCCTTCAGTCCAGATAGTATACCAGTCAGGTTCCTTCCAGAGTACGCTCATACAACAGTTCCATTCTGAACAATCAAAACGCAAAATCTTACTCGTAGAAAGATACGTAGACAAATACTGAAAAGTTGCACAAGTGACACCAATACGCAAGAAAGGAAATAGGAGTAATCCGCTAAAATTACAGACCCATATCAGTAAAGTCGAGTTGCAATATGTTGTTTGAACATATACTGTGTTGAAAATCATGAATCACCTCGAAGAAAACGATTTATTGACAAGTCGCCAACACAGATTCAGAAAAGATCGTTCCTGTGAAACACAACCAGCTCTTTATTCTCTAGAAGTAATGAGTTCTACCGAAGGGCTGTCAAATTGATTCCATATTTTGACACCGTTGCTTACAACCACCTTCAAATTAAACTGTGTGCCTATGGATTATCGTCTCAGTTGTGTGACTAGATTCATGATTTTGTGTCAGAAAGGTCACAGTTCGTACTACTGATGCAAATTCATCAGCCAGCCGCTGTGGCCGAGCGGTTCTAGGCGCTTCAGTCCGGAACCGCTCTGCTGCTACAGTCGCAGCTTAGAATCCTGCCCCGGGCATGGATGTGTGTGATGTCCTTAGGTTAGTTAGGTTTAAGTAGTTCTAACAAGGGGAGGCCATGACGTTTGGAACGCGGACTTACTTCAAACTTCGTACATTCGTAGCACTTCATGAGGACAGCAAAATGTGTAAGCAGTAGCGCGTACTTCTCGAGCGTTATTGAGAAAATCGCAAGATAATTTCGGTCGTCAAATATGTACGTGTGCAGGCCCATTTTTACCATGAAGCGGCGGCAGCTGAGTGGTATGCCGGTACGGTAACTCAGCGTGTTCGGTCAGCGGGCTGCATGCTTTCTGAAATAAAAAAAACTGAGTCAAGGAATCAACGGTCAACTTGAACGAATGTCTGGTTTGTGACGTCCGCCCATACCAAACGCAACGAAGTGTATCGGAAAAAAAAAAAAAAAAAAAAAAAAAAAAAAAAAAAAAAAAAAAAAAAAAAAAAAATTGTCGTTCAAGCCTCGTAATCGCTGGATCGAGTCGCGTTCGTCAGTTTTTTTTTTAATTTCTAGCACAGTCATTTTCTTTACTATTTGTATTACAATTCATATAATGGGAAAAATACGTGTAATCGGCTGAACTTTTATTAAATTTATAATATCATCAGGCAGTCTACAAATTTTTATTACCACAAATAATATAAAATCCATAACTCTCGACTAGTAAACGCCCAAACGCAGAAAGTGATACTGAAAATGTATGCTTCTCCGTGCTTTGAAAAATCCCTTATTCCTAGAAGGAACCCGAAACTACTTGTTACCTCCAAGATTTGACCGGCACAAACGGCTTTCGAAAGATGTACAGTTAATCGTCGCTTTAGACATTACGAGTACAAGTTGTAGGATGGTATTTTTCTTAAAAACATGGAAAACTTATAGTTAAGTGGCACCAGCTGCACTGAATAAATGCTATGTTTCCGCATACGCAAGGTGTTTGGAGGTTTTACGTGGAAAAACAAACCTCGTTAACATTTAAAAAAAACCTTTCAGCCGATAATTTGGAAGCAAACCATGCATAACGCAGCATTTCCTTAAATATCGGCGCTGATGATTGGTCATGCAGTATCGAGTGTAATTCAATAGCGTCTTCACGAAAAGCAACTTCTCGTTCGGTTTCGATTAAATACGAACAATTTTGAAGACACGGACAGGCATACATTTTCAGTATCACTTTATGCGTTTGGTTGTTTAATAGTCGATAGTTGTGATATTATATTATTTGTGATAATAAAAATTTGTAGACTCCCAAATAACATGGACAATTTAGTAAAAGTTCAGCCGATTACACGTATTTTTCCCATTATATCAATTGTAATATAAATAATAAAGAAATTGACTGTGCTGAAAAAAAGGTTGATGAACGGGACTCGATCCAGCGATTACGAGGCTTGAACGCTAACCACTATTTTTCCATTTTCTTCTTCGCTGATTGTTGTGTTTGGTCGGTGTTTTTTTTGTTTTTGATCTCAGGTTTTTCTATTTTGTTCGTTGTATATGTTCGGGGCGGACGTCTCAAGACACCTGTTGAAGTTGTTCGTTGATCCGTTCACTCAGTTTTTTTATTACAGAGGGTAGCTAACCCTCTGACCGAACACGCTGAGTTACCGTGCCGGCTGTCGTTTCGGACATCACATGACAACCGATCAAGTTCGTTTGTTGATCCTTCCATTCAGTTTTTTTTTTTTTACAGAGGCCAACCAGCCCTCTGACCGAACACGCTAAGCTACCGTGCCGGCTCCACTCGGCTGCCGACGCTTCGTGGTAAAAATGGCCACGCACAGCGCTTCGTGGTAAAAATGGCCACGCACAGGTTTTTATTTGATGACCGAAATTATCTTGCGATTTTCTCAATAACGCTTGAGAAGTACGCGCTACTGCTTACACATTTTGTTGTCCTCATGAAGTGCTACGAGTGAACGAGTTTGAAGTAAATCCGCGTTATAAACGTCGTGGCCTCCTCTTGTAAGTCTAGGGGACTGATGACCTCAGATGTTGAGTCCCATAGTGCTTAGACGCATTTGAATTTTGAAAATCTGAGCAGCCTTCTTAGATCGTACGCAGATGATGCTGTATTTTACCGTCATGTCATCAGATGATCACAACCAATTGCAAAATGATTTAGACAAGATATCTGTATGGTTTAAAAAGTGGCAACTGACTCTAAATCAGGAAAACTGTGAACTCATCCACATGAACACTAAAAAGAATCGGCTAAATTTCAATTACACGATAAATCACACAAATGTATAGGGTGTAAACGCAACTAAAAACTTAGAGATAACAATTACGAATAAATTAAAGTAGAACGACCACATAGATAATGTTGTGGGGAAAGAAAACCAAAGACAACGTTTTATTGGCAGAACATTAGAAAATGTAACAGGTCTACTAAATAGACTTTCCACTACGCTGGTCCGCTCTCTCTTGCTGTGTGCTGTGGGATCCGCGTCAGACAAGACTGATGGAGGACATCGAAAAAGTCAAAGAAAGGCAGCTCGCTTGTATAATCACGAAATAAGGGAGGGAGTGCTACGAAAATGATATGCTAACTGAGGTGGCAGTCATTAAAACAAAGGCTTTTTGCGCTGAGGCAGGACCTTCTAATGAAATTTCAACCACCAACTTCCTCCTCAGAGTGCGAAAATATTTTGTTGGCGACAACCTACACAGGGAGAAACGATCATCAAAATAAAATAAGAGAAATCAGAGCTCACATAGAAAGACTTAAGTGTTCGTTGTTTCCGCGCGTTGTTCGAGAGTGAAACGGTAGAGAAGTAGGTTAAAGGTGGTTCGATTAACCTTCTGCCAGGTACTTAACAGTAAAGTGCTGAGTAATCACGTAGATGATGTAGATAGATGTTTTTTGTTGAGGCCTATAGTCGGATTTCGAATTAAAACGACAGTAGGCTAAAGAGACAGTATTCAGGACCAACTTGAATCCGAATTTAGAATTGAGGCCTTTTAAGTTCAAGCCATATCAGGAGACGCGAGCGTAACAAGAAAACAGAAGCTATGAATTATTCGAGGGACGTTTCATAAATAATGCACACAAAATATTTTTATTTACACGTTTATTTTTTTCAATATCATTTACAGTCCGTCAGTATAGTCTCCTTGCTTCTCTATGACTGAATACCGTCGTCTCGGAAGCTCTATTATTCCATCCAGGAGACCACTTCTGTTCATCTGTCGAATGGCTCGGAAGACGGTGGTAGAAAGCTCTTCGAGACAAAGATAACGGCATCCATGCATAGGATTTTTCAACTTCGGGAGCAAGTCGAAGTCTGGAGTCTGGGGACTCATGTTCGGGCTGTAGGGGGAATGCGGCAACACTTGCCATTTGGGCTACAACATTGCCAATATGCGGGTGAGCTTCGTCGTGGAGAATGAGTGGCCCAGTCTCGAGAAACTGAGGTCGAGTTTTGTGCATTTCTCTGTGAAAGTTTTGCATGAAGTTTACGATAATACTACTTTTGTGACTTTTACGAGTTCCTAACCAGGAGCGAATTTTATTATATCATCTATGTGCTTTAATAGTTTAGTTTCTTGAGTTTGTGTGTGTAAATTTAAAATCTAATGCCCGCAGCTCGTGGTCGTGCGGTAGCGTTCTTGCTTCCCACGCCCGGGTTCCCGGGTTCGATTCCCGGCGGGGTCAGGGATTTTCTCTGCCTCGTGATGGCTAGGTGTTGTGTGATGTCCTTAGGTTAGTTAGGTTTAAGTAGTTCCAAGTTCTAGGGGACTGACGACCACAGATGTTAAGTCCCATAGTGCTCAGAGCCATTTGAACCATTTTTTAAAATCTAATAGCCACAGTTCTCGCGTTTTCGTTTGCGTCAGAAAGTAAACAGATTTTGTGACATATTACAAGTTCCTTATCAGGGGCAAATTATTTAGTTTCACCTGAGTGTTTCGGTAGTTAGGTTCTTGAATATCTGCATATTACTAGACACAGTTCGTGCGGATTCGACAGGCTCTACATTAGAGTTGCGCAGCACGTGCCGATAGCCCGTTTATCTGCACAGTTTAGTTTTCCAAGGTCTTTGCCATGGACAGGGACTACGATTATTGTGTGTGGATGCGAGCCGAGTTGGTGACACTACGCTCTCCGCTTCAGGCTGTGATGGCTTCGGTTACACAGCTGGAGGCTGCAGTGGATGGGCACCACTGTTGTGGGCCGGCCGTGGCGATCCAACGGACGTCCAGCACATCCGAGTCCTCCGATCGGTCCTCACCAGTGGCCAACCCAGTTACTGCTCACACTGAGGCTGACCCCTCACCTGTGGTGGAGTGAGAGGTCGCCCCGGGGCGAAGCAGGTGGCGAAAGACTTCCCAGGCGGCCGCACGTAAGGCCTCTCCGGTTTGTCTGACAAACAGGTTCTAGGTACTGTCTGTATCTGAAACTGTCGCTGAGCCAGATGCTGTCGCCTTTCCTCTTTCAGAGGTAACCACTCAGCCTGCAAGATCCGGGCAATCGCAGAGGGTGGTACTATTGGTGTTGGGAGCCCCAACGTTAGGCGCGTTATGGGGCCCCTTAGGGACTTGGCTGACAAGGAGGATAAGAAAACCAATGTGCACTCCGTGTGCATACCGGGTGGAGTCATTCCAGATGCGGAAAGGGTCCTCGCAGATGACATGATGAGCACAGGGTGCAGCCAACTGCAGGTGGTTGCTCACGTCGGTACCAATGATGTGTGTCACTTTGGATCAGAAGAGATTCTCTCTGGTTTCGAGCAGCTAACAGAAGTGGTAAAGGCTGCCAGTCTTGCTTGCGAGATGAAAGCAGAGCTGACCATTTGCAGCATAGTCGACAGGACCGATTGCGGACCTCTGGTACAGAGCCGAGTGGAGGGTCTGAATCAGAGACTCAGACGGTTCTGCGACCGTGTAGGCTGCAGATTCCTCGACTTGCGCCAAAGGGTGGTTGGGTTTCGGCTTCCGCTGAATAGGTCAGGTGTCTACTGTACGCGAGAGGCGGCTACACGGGTAGCAGGGACTGGCGTGGACTGGGCGGTTTTTTAGGTTAGAGGGCCTCGGGAAAACACAAGATGGGCTTCAGTCACAAAGGGTGCAGGCTGAACACAGGAAGAACATAGATGCAGGAACCGTTGGCATAACTGTTGTAAATTGTCGTAGCTGTGTTGGGAAAGTACCAGAGCTCCAAGCGCTAATAGAAAGCACTGATGCTCATAGACACTGAAAGCTGCCTAAAGCCGGATATAAGCTCAGCCGAAATTTTTGCGAAGAACCTAACTGTGTTCCGAAAGCACAGGCTAAACGCGGTTGACGATGGCGTGTTTGTTGCTGTTAGAAGTAGTTTAACTTGTCGCGAAATGGAAGTAGATACTTCCTGTGAGCTAGTATTGGCATACGTCATTGTTGGCAAGCGGTATAAAATAATAATTCTATCCTTTTGCCGACCTCCCAGTTCAGATGATACAGTTGCTGAAAGGTCCAAAGAAAACTTGAGTTTGATTTCAAACACGTACCCGACTCATACGATAATAGTTGGTGGTGACTTTAATTTACCCTCGATATGTTAGCGAAAACACATGTTTAATTCCGGAGGTACGCGTAAAATATCAACCGAAATTGTGCTAAACGCATTCTCTGAAAATTATTTCGAGCAGTTAGTTCATGAGCCCACGCGAATATTAAACGGTTGTGAAAACACACTTGACCTCTTAGCAACAAATAATCCTGAGTTAATAACCAGCATCAAAAGCGATATAGGGATTAGTGAACACAGGGTTGTCGTAGCGAGGTTGAATATTGTAATCCCCAAATCCAAAATAAGTGAAAGATATACGTATTCAAAAAAGCAGATAAAAATTCATTTGACGCCTTCCTAAGAGACAATCTCCACTCATTCCGAATTAATAATGTAAGTGTAGACCAGATGTGCCTTAAATTCAAAGAAATAGTATTGGCAGCAATTGAGAGGTTTATATCAAATAAACTAACAAACGACGGAGCTGCTCCTCCTTGGTACACAAAACGGGTTAGAACACTGTTGCAGAAACAACGAAACAAACATAGCAAATTTAAACAGACGCAAAATTCCCAAGATTGGCGATCCTTTACAGAAGCTCGAAACTTAGCGCGGAGTTCATTGCGAGACGCCTATAACAGTTTCCACAACGAAACTTTGTCTCGAAACCTGGCAGAAAATCAAAAGAGATTCTGGTCGTATGTGAAGTATGTTAGCGGCAAGAAACAATCAATGCCTTCTCTGCGCGATAACAATGGAGATACTATCGAAGACAGTGCTGCCAAAGGAGATTTACTGAACACTGCCTTCCGAAATGCCTTCACAAAAGAAGACGAAGTAAATATTCCAGAATCCCAATAGAGAACAGCTGCCAACATGAGTAACGTAGAAGTAAATATCCTCGGAGTAGTGAAGCAACTCAAATCACTTAATAAAAGAAAGTCTTCTGGTCCAGACTGTATACCAAATAGGTTCTTTTCGGGGTATACTGATGTATTAGCTCCATACTTAACAATCATTTACAACCGTTCGCTCGACGAAAGATCCGTACCCAAAGATTGGAAAGTTGCACAGGTCACACCGATATTCAAGAAGGGTAGTAGGAGTGATCCACTAAATTTCATGCCCATATCGTTGACGTCGATATGCAGCAGGACTTTGGAGCACATATTGTGTCCGAACATTATGAATTACCTCGAAGAAAACGGTCTTTGACACACAGTCAACATGGGTTTAGAAAACATCGTCCGTGTGAAACACAACTAGCTCTTTATTCATATGAAGTGCTGAGAGCTATTGATAAGGGATTTCAGATCGATTCCGTATTCTTGGATTTCCGGAAGGCTTTTGACACTGTACCACACAAGCGGCTCGTAGTAAAATTGCGTGCTTATGGAATATCGTCTCAGTTATGTGACTGGATTTGCGATTTCCTGTCAGAGAGGTCACAGTTCGAGTAAAACAGAAGTGATTTCAGGCGTTCCCCAAGGTAGTCTTATAAGCCCTTTGCTGTTCCTTATCTATATAAACGATTTGGGAGACAATCTGAGCAACCGTCTTCGGTTGTTTGCAGATGACGCTGTCGTTTATCGACTAATAAAGTCACAAGAAGATCAAAACAAACTGCAAAACGATTTAGAAAAAAAATATCTGAATGGTGCGAAAAGTGGCAGTTGACCCTATATAACGAAAAGTGTGAGGTCATCCACACGAGTGCGAAAAGGAACTCGTTAAACTTCGGTTACACGATAAATCAGTCAAATCTAAAGGCCGTAAATTCAACTAAATTCAATTACGAACAACTGAAATTGGAAAAAAACATAGAAAATGTTGTGGGGAAGGCTAACCAAAGGCTGCTTTTTATTGGCAGGACACATAGAAAACGTAGCAGACCTACTAAAGAGACTGCCTTCACTACACTTGTCCGTCCTCTTTTAGAATACTGCTGCGCAGTGTGGGATCCTTACCAGGTAGGACTGACGGAGTACATCGAAAAAGTTCAAAGAAAGGCAGTACGTTTTGTATTATCGCCAAATATGGGAGAGAGAGTCACAGAAATGATACAGGGTTTGGGATGGAAATCATTAAAAGAGAGGCGTTTTTCGTTGCGACGGAATCTCCTCACGAAATTCCAGTCACCAGCTTTCTCCTCCGAATGCGAAAATATTTTGTTGACACCGACCTACATAGGGCGGAACGATCACCACGATAAAATAAGGCAAATCAGAGCTTCTACGGAAAGATATAGGTGTTCATTCTTTCCGCGCGCTATACGAGATTGGAATAATAGAGAATTTTGAAGGTGGTTCGATGAACCTTCTGCCAGGCACTTAAATGTGATTTGCAGAGGATCCATGTAGATGTAGATGTAGTTATTACACTACTGTGTCACTTGTTCCACATGGGATTCTGTCTGTCGTGATGATTCCTTGTTGATCATAAGCAAAAGCCATCATTTGCTTGAGCTCTGATGGAGTGCGTCGACATTGTTTTGGACGTGGAGAATTTGAAGCTCTCCACTCACTGGACTGTGATTTCAACTCTGTTTCAAAGACTGTAATCTATATTTCATCAATGGCGGCAATTCTACAAAAAAATGTTCAAATGTGTGTGAAATCTTATGGGACTTAACTGCTAAGGTCATCAGTCCCTAAGTTTACACACTACTTAACCTCAATTATCCTAAGTACAATCTCACACACCCATGCCCGAGGGAGGACTCGAACCTCCGCCGGGACCAGCCACACAGTCCATGACTGCAGCGCCCTAGACCGCTCGGCTAATTCCACGCGCCGGCAATTCTACACAAGAAAACTTGGCCTTCACTGTTGAATCCTTCTTTGAGCAAGGTTGCAATGTCCAGGCGTTTCCGCTTCTCCTCAGCAGTCATACGTTGTGGGACTCATCTCGCAGAAATCTTTCTTCTTGAAATCATTTGTCAGAAAATGGAATCCTGATATTGGGGGAATTCCCATGATTTGAGGGAGTTCCTCCAAAGTCGCACTGCGATCTTCTTCGAAAGCATCTGCCACAAGTTTCATACTTCTTTCATGTGTTGACAGTTTTGTCCTTTCGGGTCTTGGATTATCGTAAATGCTAATAGGATCATCACTAAAACGATTAACCCAAAGTGAAACGCTACAATGGTCCACAGTAAACTCATCACGAATTTCAGTTAACAAACTGTGAATTTCTGTTGGATTTTTGCCGCGTAAAATTTCGATCTTGATGTATGACTTCTACTCTTCAACTGTCACAGTACTCGAGACTTTTGCAGGGTCCATTTCTACCTCTCGCCAATTTTACGTTAGAGTACACAGCGAAGAAACAAAAACTCTTGCTTCTTTCTCAAGCTCCCAACTACATCTGACGTACTTTTCATTGTTATTGCATCAAGCAATCCACAAGAATACCAACCTGTGCATTATTTATGAAATGTCCCTCGTACAGTCTCTTATGGAGTTTTGTTCAAACAAACGGTAACAGTAAATTTAGTGATTCAAAAATATTTCGTGTGCTTTGTATCATTGCTGTTGATTCACTACATGAAACTGAGGACAGTTTGCAACCTTAGACCCTAAATTCATTATATGTCACTTTGTGCACAAAACTCTGTCGTCAAAACAAGGACGCATATCACTGAGAGGTGCTGATTATCTTCATGAAAATTCAATATTTACTGTCCTGTAGAAAGAATCACGTTGTCACATTTGCTGTGCGTGTCTCTATTACATTGAGTAGGAAAATAAATGCTGGAAAGTAATGCTTTACTTCGGATTCCTTATAAAAATGAATTTCGCTTTGGACTGATAAGTAGTTGCCTTTAAAAATGTTAACAGGAGCTCCTACTTAAGGCGTGGTGACCTTCTTCGTATTTTTTATCCTCAACAGTCGCATATCCATGCAAACGATGTTACCTTTGTTCACGAGGCATCTCTACTATTTGCGATCCTTGATTTTACGAGTTATTTGTACTTAATGGTTTATCTAACGTTGTATCTGAAGAATCGATTCTTATTGCATCACATGACATTGGTTATGTACTACTACAGAATTTACGAGTAAAGCGCAAGAGAAACAAAACAGAATCCATTTTCTGATCAGTTTATGAAAGTACAATTACACGACTTTTGAAATAACAGAGGTGACTGTTACCACACTTTAGTTTTGAAACAGTTCCTTTTGTTCTTGTCCAGAAATTGGATCATGTGCATTCAGAATCTGAAAGTATTTCCAGTCGTGTTTTAGTGCGACATTGTGGCCATATTGCTGTTGTTCGGCAAGCAGGCAAGCAAGTAGGAAGTTTTAATCTATGCAGATGCTCTAAGGCAGTAATAATCGTCAAGCCAAGGACGCGCTTCGCTACGTTAGGGAGACCAAAACATTGTGAGTTAGGTGAGAGAACTGTTATGTTAGTCATCAAAATACTTTAGCTAAACTGTTACTGTTGGTTTAAATATGGATTATTAGCTTAGATGTTTTCACTCACTCGCTTTAAACTTTTATGTTTACATTATTTGGGTTCATGAAGCACAGCTCAAGGAAAAGCTTGTAAATCAATGCATGGCGACAAAATATTGCGTGACAGTCAATATAGCACAGCATGTTCAGAGCGTTTCCACGAAGTTCACGCTTCAACATCATGTCCCCGCATCAGAGGCTCGCATTTTTCCATAAGAATGTTAGTTATGCTGGATTTTCAATAATTATTGTAATGCTTCAGTATACGATACTTCTTTAGTTGACAAAACTGGATGTTAAACGTGTGTTCCTTTGCCGTTGGCAGTTGGTGTCAGAGCAGCTGTCCATCGCTTGTATACTTTACTTCAGTGCTAATGTTTGAGATAATCCAGCGGATGAATGTTGCGACTAGGCAACAATTTACTCATTTAAAAATTTCAACATATTGGTTCTTCTTTTTTACGCATAAGTGATGTTCTGCTCTGAGTTAGTTGTTATGTTGGAAGATTTTTCTTTATCTCAGAATGAAGAGGTAACAATAATTTCTAAGCACAACAACTTTACATGTAATCTTAGTTTTACTGTTTTATGCATCTGTTTGTTTTCTAGTATCGCTGAAATATGTTCCGTACTATCCAAACACACCACCATGTGACACTGTTGTTCAGATCAAGAGAAAGTTGTACAGTTTGTACGAAGCAAACGTGCAATACAGAAAGAAAACCAAGCTTCTTTAGCAACCAAACTGTCACCTCAAGCAGCGAAAAAGTCTGATAAAATTTTATCGGCTTCCAGCCGCGTACAGTGGCTTAAAATCCACGAGTTGACAACATCTTCAGTAGAGACGGCGGCCTGCAGCTAAGCACAGCTTGGAACCCGGCCCTCGCAAAGTTGTAGCGGGCGCGTTAAGCGCGCAGTGAAACATTACCATATACGGCGCTGGAGCTAGTACCAGTGACGTCACTGAGGACTATATGAGGACGACAGCAGCAATCATTCGACAGTCACCACTTGACAATGGCCGAGGATGGTTGGTTGGTTGGTTTGGGGAAGGAGACCAGACAGCGTGGTCATCGGTCTCATCGGATTAGGGAAGGATGGGGAAGGAAGTCGGCCGTGCCCTTTCAGAGGAACCATCCCGGCATTTGCCTGGAGTGATTTAGGGAAATCACGGAAAACCTAAATCAGGATGGCCGGACGCGGGATTGAACCGTCGTCCTTCCGAATGGCCGAGGAGAACTCGGCCGAAAGCTCGTGGATTTTAAACTATTGGACGCGGCTAGAAGCCCGAGAAAATTTTATCAGTATATATATATATATATATATATATATATATATATATATATATATATATATAATCGCCGCGAAACTATGCATTCATATATACCGAAGTAGTCATTGGAATGATGTGAAAAAGGCGTTACAGAAGAATAACAAATTCGAGTAGATGAAAAGAGTATTTCAGTGCTTAACAGTGTATCAGTTCTGAATGAAGAGTTATCACGTCAGTCTGCCAAGATAATGCATTCTGTCGTTCTTATATGTCGATCAGCTGTTTGGTCGTCGCTTTAACGCTTAGCTGCTATAATGCAAGGGAGTGTGGTGTCACCGCCAGACACCACACTTGCTAGGTGGTAGCATTTAAATCGGCCGCGGTCCGTTGGTATACGTCGGACCCGCATGTCGCCACTATCAGTGATTGCAGACCGAGCGCCGCCACACGGCAGGCCTAGTCTAGACTCCCTAGCACTCGCCCCAGTTGTACAGCCGACTTTGCTAGCGATGATTCACTGTCTACATACGCTCTCATTTGCAGAGACGACAGTTTAGCCTAGCCTTCAGCTACGTCATTTGTTACGACCTAGCAAGGCGCCATATTCAGTTACTATTGATATCGTGAATCACGTACCGTCAAGAGCGACGTTCATCATTAGTGGATTAAAGTTAAGTATGAAACTAATTACGTCCGCTTTCTGAATTCTAATTCCTTGTCATGTTCCAGACCTCACGTCAGTATAGTTCTTCCCTCCTCACGCCAGCCTGCGTGAGCTAATACGCGTGCATTTCGGCCTCCTCTAGTAACACGGTGTTGGCTCTTCTGTCAACACAACAGGGAGTATAGTTATTTCAAGGTCGTACTCGATACGTGCTTGCCACATTCTAGAACAATAGGCAAATGGTAACAACGTGTGGTTGTAGTATATAGTTTCACGACGATGCGATGTTTATGTCACTTAATTCCACTGATTTAATGGTTAGTGAAGTTATGAGGAAGCGAATAAGTAGAACTTCATTTTTCAGCTTGAGTACCCTCATCAGACATCAACGACCACTTGATAATCATTTACAGGCTGAAATGGCTCGTGCATTGAAAATGCTCGATGTCTTTGCCCACAGAAACGAAAAGAAATACAGTAGCCGAGTTCTATTTGAAGGACAGTCAACTAGTCTGAGGTAAAGTATACCTGCAAGTTGATTTTATTTATGAAAGTGGAACAAAGATTTAATTTCACAAATGACTGGAATACTATTTTGTTGCATGTAAAATGATCATTTAGTTGCAAAAGCCATTTGCTGTTGAAATTCCTTTTTAAAGACATCGTAACTCAATATACGTGCACTGGTGACTCTAGAGGTAATTTAAATTCATGACTGAAACATTTACTATTGATTGTGCAGAGTTGTGAGAGTACGCGAAGGAATTTGCCCCACTTCTTGCAGCGGTGTACCGTAGGTCTCTAAAAGAGCGTAGCGTTCCAAAAGATCGGAAAAGGGCACAGGTCATCCTCGTTTTCAAGAAGGGACGTCGAACAGATGTGCAGAACTATAGACCTATACCTCTAACGTCGGGCAGTTGTAGAATTTTGGAACACGTATTATGTTCGAGTGTAATGACTTTTCTGGAGACTAGAAATCTACTCTGTAGGAATCAGCATGGGTTTCGAAAAAGACGATCGTGTGAAACCCAGCTCGCGCTATTCGTCCACGAGACTCAGAGGGCCATAGACACCGGTTCACAGGTAGATGCCGTGTTTCTTGACTTCCGCAAGGCGTTTGATACAGTTCCCCACAGTAGTTTAATGAACAAAGTAAGAACATATGGACTATCAGACCAATTGTGTGACTGGATTGAAGAGTTCCTAGATAACAGAACACAGCATGGGCATGTCATTCTCAATGGAGAGAAGTCTTCCGAAGTAAGAGTGATTTCAGGTGTGCCACAGGGGAATGTCGTAATATATATAAATGACCTTGTGGATAACATCGGAAGTTCACTGAGGCTTTTTGCGGATGATGCTGTAGTATATCGAGAGGTTGTAACAATGGAAAACTGTACTGAAATGCAGGACGATCTGCTTCGAACTGACGCATGGTGCAGGGAGTGGCAATTGAATCGCGATGTGGACAAGTGTAACGTGCTGCGAATACATAGAAAGAAAGATCCTTTATCATTTAGCTACAATATAGCAGGTCAGCAACTGGAAGCAGTTAATTCCATAAATTATCTGCGATTAGGCATTATGAGTGATTTAAAATTGAATGACCATATACAATTAATCGTTGGTAAAGCAGATGCCAGACTGAGATACATTGGAAGAATCCTAAGGAAATGCACTCCGAAAACAAAGGAAGTAGATTACAGTACACTTGTTCGCCCACTGCTTGAATACTGCTCACCGGTGTGGGATCCGTACCAGATAGGGTTGACAGAAGAGATAGAGAAGATCCAACGGAGAGCAGCGCGCTTCGTTACAGGATCATTTAGTAATCGCTACGGAGATGATAGATAAACTGCAGTGGAAGACTCTGCAGGAGAGACGCTCAGTAGCTCGGTACAGGCTTTTGTTGAAGTTTCGAGAACATACCTTCACCGATGAGTCAAGCAGTTTATTGCTCCCTCCTACGTATATCTCACGAAGAGACCATGAGGATAAAATCAGAGAGATTAGATCCCACACAGAGGCATACCGACAATCTTTCTTTCCACGAACAATACGAGACTGGAACAGAAGGGAGAACCGATAGAGGTACTCAAGGTACCCTCCGCCACAAACCGTCAAGTGGCTTGCGGAGTATGGATTTAGATGTAGATTGTGATACGGAATTGATAGTGTGTTGAATGACCTAAACATTCTTAGAAGGGTAAAGTATGTGAAATGGGCAAAGATTGGCTTTACCTGACAATAAGTGTAAGTTTTTCGTTTCACTGCTAAAGCTTAATTCAACTTAGCTCAACCAATAATTTTCGTAAAATTTGACTAAATAGCGTCACTTCAGTGCTTACATTATGCAAATCGTACAGTCGGGTAGTGATACGATCGTAAGTGTCTTGTGTCGTTTGCACTGTGAACTACCCTGAAGCGCCAAAGAAACTGATATAGGCGTACGAATTCAAATACAGAGATATGTAAACAGGTAGAATACAGCGCTGCGGTCAGGAACGCCGATATAAGACAGTAATTGTCTGGCGCAATTGTTAGATCGGTTAGTGCTGCTAATGTGTCAGGTTATCAAGATTTAAGTGAGTTTACTGTTTTATTATTGTCGGAGGACGAGCGGTGGGACAAAGCATCTACAAGGTAGCGATGAAATTGGGATTTTGCCGTATGACTATTTCACGAGTGTACCGTGAATGTTAAGATCCGGTAAAACATCAAATGTGCGACAGCGGTGTGTCCGAAAGAAGATCGAGCAAGAGCGGGACCAACGACGACTGAAGACAATCGTTCAACGTGACAGAAGTGCAACCCTTCCGCAAATTACTGTACATTTCAATGCTGGGCCATTAATAAATGCCAGCGTGTGAACCATTCAACGACACACCATCGATATGGGCTTTCAGAGCCGAAGCCCCACTCGTGTACGCTTGATGACCGCACGACACACAGCTTAACGCCTTGCCTGGGCCTGTCAACACGAACATTAGACAGTTGATGACTCGAAACTTGTTGACTGGTCGGACGTGTCTCGTTTCTAATTGTATAGAGCGGATGGACGTGTACGGGTATGGAAACAACCTCATGAATCCCTGGATCATACATGTCAGCAGGGGACTATTCCAGCTGGTGGAGGCTCTACAATAGTGTGGGGCGTGTGCAGTTGGAGTGATATGGGATCCCTGATACATCTACATACGACTCTGACAGGTGACACGTGCGTAAGCTTCTGTCTGATCATCTGCATACAATCATGTCCATTGTGCATTCTGATGGACTTGGGCAATTCCAGCAGGACACTGCGAAACCCCACACGTCCAGAATTCCAGAGTGGCCCCAGGAACACTCTCCTGATTTTAAACATCTTCGCTGCCCACCATACTCCACAGACATAAACACTATTGAGCATATCTGGGATGGCTTGCCACGTGCTGTTCAGAAGAGATCTCCACACCCTCGTACTCTTACGGATTCATGGACAGCCCTGCAGGATTCATGGTGTCAGTTCCATCCAGCACTAGTTCAGGCATTTTTGTATGTTCATCCTTGTAACAACAGGAGGTCACTGGGACGACGGCCGTTTACTATCGTGATAAAATAAAAACACCTACAGCCGTCCTCATGCTTTATTTTATTTTGTCGCTACCAGTTTCAACGCTTTAGTGCGTCATCTTCAGGCTGTTTTTGATGTGGTACAGGTTGATATAATCCCCATGCATAACACATCAGTTGCCAGCATTACTGGATACGCAGAGAATGTGTCAGTTGTGAGGGTAGTTATCTTTGACACTGAACGCGGCGAGTTGATGTTAGCCAGCAATGCCTTTAAGGCGACAAAATCGCTGTTATCAGCATCTCGCCGAGTTTGAAAGAGATGCTCTAATAGGGCTAAGCGAAGTGCCAATGAGTTGGTACATGATGGTTGGAGTGCTGACACATTCTCTGCGTATCCAGTAATGCTGGCAACTGATGTGTTATGCATGGGGATTATATCAACCTGTACCACATCAAAAACAGCCTGAAGATGATGCACTAGAGCGTTGAAACTAGTAGCGACAAAATAAAATAAATCATGAGGACGGCTGTAGGTGTTCTTATTTTATCACGAGAGTTCAGGCATTAGTCGAATCCATGCCACGTCTTCTTGTGGCACTTCTGCGTTCTCGCGGGAACTCTACACGATAGTAGGCAGGTGTGCAGTTTCTTTGGCTCTTCGCTGTTTTTTAACTGTGGTTGCCCCAGTTTTAAAATGATCTGTAACTACGAGTGTCTGCAAGTTAATGGTGGAATTGTTCGAAATATTGTAAACGTGCAGAATAAACATCAGATCCGAATCACCTATAAGGACGTTTTGCTACAAATGTTAGCGAATGTAAGGAAAGGATAATAACACCTACACACACTGACGGAAAAAATCGCAGCACCAAGTTGGAGTTTTCCGACATAAACGAATGCTGACAGGCGTGTTCCTACAACTGAAAGATGATGTCTATTCAAATTTCACGCCAGTCGCATAAGAGTGGCACTATTAGCGCCACTACGAGGATGCAAATCAGATTTGCTTTAAATACCTGCTGTAACGGTAGTGAGGGTAGTTATCTTTGAGAGTGAACGTGGTGAGTTGATGTTGGCCAGCAATGCCTTTAAAGCGACAAAGACTCTGTTATCAGCACCTCGCTCAGTTTGAAAGAGGTGCTGTAATAGGGCTACGAGAAGTTGGACGTCCCTTCTGCGATAATGCAGAAAAACTTAGCGGGAATGTAGCCACAGTATATGACCGCTATCAGCGGTGGTAACGAGAATGTATGGTCGCAAGCAGACTGGGCTCCAACGGCCACTTGGCATTGCCGAGAGGGAAGACCATCGTGTTCAGCGTATAGCTGTGGCCTATTGTACTGCATCTGAAGCAGTAATTGAGGAGGAGTTGTCACCACAGGGAGACAACCAACTGTTACAAGCAGGTTACTTCAATGGCAGCTCCCAGGCAAGCACGCAGTAACGTGCATTCCACTGACTCCAAACCAGTTTCTGATGGAAACTGGTTCTGCCTCGGTGCCAGTGATGGCAGTGTGTTGGTTAGAAGGAGGTCAGTTGAGGGCCTGCAGCCAATCTGTCTGCGTTCTGCTGTCTACTGAGATGCGCATCTGCGGAGCAGTGTCCGAGGTAGTCACTCTGCGACCCCTCGATTGCTTGGACGTTGACATCTTTCTTTCCTGTTCGACATCAACTATGTCTGTCGGTACTATTCCACTGCGGCTGGACCCGACATTACATTTGACCCACATGCCACTAGAATTTCATGGTGAATCTGCGTGCAATTTAGACATTTTGCCCACAAGAATCGTACTTCTCCGCGTACTTGGTCTTTGTAGCACACTACCACCTGTTATCCGTACCGCACCAGAACTGTGTCTGCAGCAAACCTGGAACATGTACTCTCCTCTGCGCAATGATCTCAGTGTGGGACGACATGTGTAACATACACGGAACTAAAGGAATTGGTACACCTGCCTAATATCGTGTAGGGCCCCCGCGAGCACGCAGAAGTGCCGCAACACGACGTGGCATGGACTCCACTAATGTCTGAAGTAGTGCTGGAGGGAACTGACACCATGAATCCTGCAGGGCTGTCCGTAAATCAGTAAGAGGACGAGAGGGTGGAGATCTCTTCTGAACAGAGCATTGCAAGGCATCCCACATAAGCTCAATAATGTTCATCTCTGGGGAGTCTGGTGACCAGTGAAAGTGTTTAAACTCAGAAGAGTGTTCCTGGAGCCACTCTGTAGCACTTCTGGATTGTGGGGTTTTGCATCGTTCTGCTGGAATTTCCCAAGTCCGTCGGAATGCATAATGCACCCGAATGAATGCAGGTGATCAGACAGGATGCTTACGTCCGTTTCACCTGTCTGAGTCGTATCTAGACGTATCGGGGGTCCCGTATCACTACAACTCCACACGCCCCACACTATCACAGAGCCTCCATCAGCTTGAAGAGTCCCCTGCTGACATGCTGGGTCCACGGATTCATAACGATATTCCATGCACGTACACGTCCATCCGCTCGATACAATTTGAAACAAGATTCGTCCTACCGTGCAACATATTTTCACTCATCACCAGTCCAATGCCATTGTTGACGGGCCCAGGTTAGGCGTAAAGCTTTGTGTCGTGCAGTCATCAAGGGTACACGAGTGGGCCTTCGGCTCCGAAAGCCCATATAGACGATGTTTCGTTGAATGGTTCGCACGCTGACACTTGTTGATGGACCAGAATTGAAATCTGCAGCAATTTATGGAAGGGTTGCACTTCTGCCACGTTGAACGATTGTCTTCAGTGGTCGTTGGTCCGTTCTTGCAGGATCTTTTCCCGGCCTTAGTGATGTCGGTGATTTGTTATTTTACTGGATTCTGATCTTCACGGTACACTCGTGAAATGGTGCTACGGGAAAATCAAATGGCTCTGAGCACTATGGGACTTAATATCTGAGGTCGTCAGTCCCCTAGAACTAAAAAAAAAAATAATGGTTCAAATGTCTCTAAGCACTATGGGACTTAACATCTGTGGTCATCAGTCCCCTAGAACTTAGAACTACTTAAACCTAACAAGCCGAAGGACATCACACACATCCATGCCCGAGGCAGGATTCGAACCTGCGACCGTAGCGGTCGCGTGGTTCCAGACTGAAGCGCCTAGAACCGCTCGGCAATTGACGGGAAAATCCCCACTTCATCGGTACCTCAAGGATGCTATGTACCATTGCTCGTGCGCCGACTATAACACCACGTTAAAACTCACTTAAATCTTGATAACCTGCCATTATAGCAGTAGTAACCGATCTAACAACTACGCCAGACAATTGTTGTCTTTTATAGGCGTTGCCAACCGCAGCGCCGTGTTCTGTCTGTTTACGTGTATCTGTATTTGAAAACGCATGCCTATACCGGTTTCTCTGGCGCTTCAGTGTACCTTCTGAAGTTCACATCACTCGGTTGACTGAGCTCCGCTACCGCTGGTACACAGAGCTGCGGAAGTGGTTGCCGCCTGGCGCTGTGACGTGGCTCGCGGCCGGTCAGCAGCCGACGAGGTCACAGCCCGCACGCGCGGGCCGCGTCATCAGCGGTACAGTTAGCGCCCCGGGGTAGCACGACTGTGGCCCACTGCGGCGCTACTGGTCGTCAGCGCTGCGGTAATGCGGGCGAAGTCTGCACGGACTGCTACTCAGCTTCAACCAGGCGCATTTAGTGATGTTCGACGTCAGCTGAATGATTACATCTCAAATGCACGCAAAAATTCCCTGCATCTACATCTTCATCTACATCTATACTCCGCAAGCCACCCAACGGTGTGTGGCGGAGGGCACTTTACGTACCACTGTCAAATGGTTCAAATGGCTCTGAGCACTATGGGACTTAACACCTGACGTCATCAGTCCCCTAGAACTAAGAACTACTTAAAGCTGACTAACCTAAGGACGTCACACACATCCATGCCCGAGGCAGGATTCGTACCTGCGACCGTAGCGGTCACGCGGTTCCGGACTGAAGCGCCTAGAACCGCTCGGCCACACCGGCCGGCTCCACTGTCATTACCTCTCTTTCCTGTTCCAGTCGCGTATAGTTCGCGGGAAGAACGACTGCCGGAAAGTCTCCGTGGGCGCTCGAATCTCTCTAATTTTACATTCGTGATCCTCTCGGGAAGTATAAGTAGGGGAAAGTAATATATTCGATACCTCATCGAGAAACGCACCCTCTCGAAACCTGGACAGCAAGCTACACCGCGATGCAGAGCGCCTCTCTTGCACAGTCTGCCACTTGAGTCTGCTAAACATCTCCGTAACGCTATCACACTTACCAGATAACCCCGTGACGAAACGCGCCGCTCTTCTTCGGATCTTCTCTATCTCCTCTGTCATCCGACCTGTTACGGATCCCACACTGATCAGCAATACTCAAGTATAGGTCGAACAAGTGTTTTGTAAGCCACCTCAGTAGAGACATATGCTGAGATGACAAAAGTCGTGAGGTACATCCTAATATTGTGTGGGTCTCCTTTCACCTGGCGTAGTGCAGCAGCTCGACGAGGCATGTACTATATATATATATAGAGCTATGCTGCTTCTGTAAGTATCCATAAATGCGGAAGCGCTGAAAGTGCAGGATGTTGAGCACGAACTAACCTCGCGATTATGTTGCATAAATGTGCGATGGGATTCTTTTCGGGTGACTTCATTGGCCAAATCATTCGCCCGAACTGTCCAGTTGTATCTTCAAACCGATCGCGAACAATTTTGGCCTCGTGACATGGCACTGTTGTTTGGGAACATGAAGTTCATGCATGTCTCCAGATGTCTCCAAGTAGCCGAACATAACCATTTCCAGTCAGTGTTCGGTTCAGTTGGACCAGAGGACTCAGTCCATTCCACGTAAACGCAGCCACACAATTATGGAATTATGGAGCGACCACCAGCTTGCACAGTGCCTTGGTCACAACTTCTGTCCTTGGCTTCGTGGGGTCTGCGCTACTGTCGAACCCTACCATCAGCTCTTACCAACTGAAATAGGGGCTCAACTCACTAGAAAACAGTTTTACAGTCGTCTAGTGTACAACCGATATGGTCACTTGGCGAGTAGAGGCGCTGCACTTGTGCTATTAACAAAGCCACTTGCGTCGGTCGTCTGCTGCCATAAGCCATTAACGCCAATTCTCGCAGCACTGTCCCAACGGATGCGTTCGTCGTACGTCCCACATTCATTTCTGTAGTTATTTCACGTAGTGTTGCCTATCTGTTAACTCTGATAACTTTCGGTAAACGCCTCTGCTCTCGTTCGTTAAGTGAAGGCTGTCGGCCACTGCACAGTCCTTGGCGAAAGGTAATGCCTGCAATCTGACATTCTCGACCCATTCCTGACGCTGCTGATCTGGGAATATTGAGTTCCCTAACGATTTTCGAAATGCAGTGTCCGCTGCCTCGAGTTCCGACTACCATTCCGCGTTCAAACTCTTATTACTTCCCATTGTGCGGCCATAACCACGCCGGAAACCTTTTCACCTGAATCACCTGAGTAGAAATGACAGCTGCGCCAATGCACTGCCGTTTTATACTTTGTGTACGTGATACTACCGCCATCTCTATACGTGTGTATTGTGGTGTCACCGCCAGACACCACACTTGGTAGGTGGTAGCCTTTAAATCGGCCGCCGTCCGTTAGTATACGTCGGACCCGCGTGTCGCCACTATCAGTGACTGCAGACCGAGCGCCGCCACACGGCAGGTCTAGTCTAGAGAGACTCCCTAGCACTCGCCCCAGTTGTACAGCCGACTTTCCTAGCGATGGTTCACTGTCTACATGCGCTCTCATTTGCCGAGACGTCAGTTTAGCATAGCCTTCAGCTACGTCATTTGCTACGACCTAGCAAGGCGCCATATTCAGTTACTATGAATGTATTCTGAACAGATAATATTGTGAATCATGTACCGTTCATCATTAATGGACTAAAATTAAGTATCAAACTAATTACGTCCGCTTTCTGAATTCTAACTCCTTGTCATGTTCCAGACCTCACGTCAGTATAGTCCTTTCCTCCTCACGCCAGCCTGCGTGAGCTAAAACGCGTGCATTTCGGCCTCCACTAGTAGCACGGTGTTGGCTCTTCTGCCACCACAACATATATCGCTGACTTTTGTCACCTCAGTGTACAGATGTTGGATAAAAAAGTGTGGAAACACCGTCAGAAATGCGTGCCTGAACACAAATGCGAGTTGCTGGGCAAGCCTGCAAGTGGCTCTGTTGTATTTGACCTGGACGGTATCTCAGCAATGTCGTCAATCGGCTGCAAGTGTTAATCGTGGTCACTGCGACTACACTGCATCGGAGCTAACTGAAGTCGAACGTCGGCACATTGTCGGTGATTGTGTGGCGGGTGCTTTCGTAAACAAGGTAGCTGAAGTGTTGGTGTTTCAAAAGGTACCACATCGAAGATTATACCGCATACAGGAAAAGCGGAAAACATCATCCGCTGAATCACCACGGGGACTAAACTGTGTGTTGACTGATCGCGACAGACCGTGATTGAAGACGATTGCGGCGTAAAATAAGAGACGACAGCTGCCAACATCACTGCAGAGCTGAACGTCCTACTCGGGAACCCCATCGGCACCAAAACAACACGTAGGGAGCTCCGCGAAGCTGGGAACTGTAGGGCCAGCTGGAATTCCGAAACCGCAGATTAGTGTTGCAAAAGATTATAACAGGAAAATGCAATGTCTAAGGCATATAACCTGCACTGTGGAGTGATGGAAGAAAGTCATTTCGTCGGATGAATCTTGTCTCACGCTCTTTTCGACTTGTGGACGAGTTTGCGTCCCGCGAGTGAAAAATTGCTGGGGTTCGCTGATGACTTGCCATCCATACCGTGATATATTACATGGATCACATGGTTAGTCTGCAAGGCAGGGTTACTGCCAAGTACTATGCGATAATTTTATCTGCTCTGGACCATCCTATGGTACAATGTTTCTTCCCCAATGGTGGTTCTAAGTTGAAGAGGACACTTCTCCTGTCCGTTCAACTATCATTGTCTAGGACTTGTTTTGTAAAAACGAGTATGAACTGTAGCCTCTTCTGTCGTCACCACAGTGATCACATCTCATTATTCAGCCTTTGTGGTCTATTCTGGAAAGAAGTGTGCATGGTCTTATCCAGCTCCAGCATCGTTACCTCTACTTGCCTCTACTTTCTACGAAGAATGGTATAAGAGTCCCTTGAAAGCGTACAGGAACTGCATTTATCCATTCTGAGGCGGCAGGAAGCAGATTTGAATAGCAACTAGTTTGCTACACCGTTTTAGGCACGGTAATATGCTGTGTTTGTGGTGTTTTCGTATTTTTGTCCACCCGTCCCCCCTCCTGTAGCAAACCATCATCGATCACTGTGAAATGGCGATGAGCATGTTTTTGAAAGTAATTAATCTGCAGTGGTTGTAAAGAAACGAATCTTTCATATTCACTCACATAAGAGCTCGGAGTGAGTTGCCTTGTATATGTTTTGTCAGGTATGATACAGCCTGTTTCTCCTTTGCGTTCATTTGTGACTGTTTCGTGCTGACGCTTTCTCCGAAAATTATTTTGTACAGTTACTTCACGAACCCACCCAAAGTGTAAGTGGTTGCGAAAACATATTTGATCTCTTAGCAACAAATAATCCTGAGCAAATAGGGGGCATCGTAGTGGATACAGAGAGTATTGCCGACAAGGTCTTTGTAGGAAGACTGAGTATTGTAACCCCCAAATCCACCAGAATAGATGCGAAATATATCTATTTAAAAAAGGGAAAAAATCTGTAAGAGACAATCTCCTCTTTTTCTAAACTCGCTATATGAGCATAGTTCAGATGTGGTTTGAATTCAAAGAAACAGTACGACGGAGGATCGGAAAGTAACGCACAATAACTTTTTCTCTGCTTGGTTTTCATGTGGAGCTCTATCCCCCCCTATGAATCATGGACCTCGCTGTTGGTGGGGAGGCTTGCGTGCCTCAGCGATACAGGTAGCCGTACCGTAGGTGCAACCACAACGGAGGGGTATCTGTTGAGAGACCAGACAAACGTGTGGTTCCTGAAGAGGGGCAGCAGCCTTTTCAGTAGTTGCAAGGGCAACAGTCTGACTGATCTGGCCTTGTAACACTAACCAAAACGGCCTTGCTGTGCTGGTACTGCGAACGGTTGAAAGCAAGGGGAAACTTTAGCCATAATTTTTCCCGAGGGCATGCAGCCTTACTGTATGGTTAAATGATTATGGCGTCCTCTTGGGTAAAATATTCCAGAGGTAAAATAGTCCCCCATTCGGATCTCGGGGCGGGGACTACTCAAGAGGACGTCGTTATCAGGAAAAAGGAAACTGGCGTTCTACGGATCGGAGCATGGAATGTCAGATCCCTTAATCGGGCGGGTAGGTTAGAAAATTTAAAAAGGGAGATGGATAGGTTCAAGTTAGATATAGTGGGAATTATTGAAGTCCGGTGGCAGGAGGAACAAGACTTTTGGTCGGGTTTCTACAGGGTTATAAATACAAAATCAAATAGGAACCAGGTTTTAAATTGCAAGACACTTCCAGGGGCAGATGTGGACTCTGACCACAATCTATTGGTTGTGAACTGTAGATTAAAACTGAAGAAACTGCAAAAAGGTGGGAATTTAAGGAGATGGGACCTGGATAAACTGACTAGACCAGAGGTCGTACAGAGTTTCAGGGAAAGCATAAGGGATCAATCGACAGGAAAGGGGGAAAGAAATACAGTAGAAGAATAATGGGTAGCTTTGAGGGATGAAGTAGTGAAGGCAGCAGAGGATCAAGTAGATAAAAAGACGAGGGCTAGTAGAAATCCTTGGGTAATAGAAGAAATATTGAATGTAATTGATGAAAGGAGAAAACATAAAAAAGCAGTAAATGAACCAGGCAAAAAGGAATACAAACGTCTCAAAAATGAGATCGACAGGAAGTGCAAAATGGCTAAGCAGACATGGCTAGAGGACAAATATAAGGATTTAGAGGCTGATCTGACTGGGGGTAAGATGGATACCGCCTACAGGAAAATTAAAGAGACCTTTGGAGAAAAGAGAACCACTTGTATGAATATCAAGAGGTCAGATGGAAACCCAGTTGTAAGCAAAGAAGAGAAAGCAGAAAGGTGGAAGGAGTATATAGAGAGTCTATACAAGGGCGATGTACTTGAGGACAATGTTCGGGAAATGGAGGAGAATGCAGATGAAGACGAATTGGGAGATACGATACTGCGTGAAGAGTTTGACAGAGCACTGAAAGACCTGAGTCGAAACAAGGCCCCGGGAGTAGATAACATTCCAATGGAACTACTGACGGCCTTGGGAGAGCCAGTCCTGACAAAACTCTACCATCTGGTGAGCAAGATGTATGAGACAGGTGAAATACTTTCAGACTTCAAGAAGAATGTAATAATTCCAATCCCAAAGAAAGCAGGTGTTGACAGATGTGAAAATTACCGAAGTATCAGTTTAATAAGTCACAGTTGCGAAATACTAACGCGAATTCTTTACAGACGAATGGAAAAACTAGTAGAAGCCGACCTCGGGGAAGATCAATTTGGATTCCGTAAAAATATTGGAAAACGTGAGGAAATACTGACCCTACGACTTATCTTAGAAGCTAGATTAAGGAAAGGCACACCTACGTTTCTATTATTTGTAGGCTTAGAGAAAGCTTTTGACAATGTTGACTTGAATACTCTCTTTCAAATTTTGTAGGTGGCAGGGGTAAAATACAGGGAGCAAAAGGCTATTTGCAATTTGTACAGAAACCAGATGGCAGGGACATGAAAGAGAAGCAATGGTTGGGAAGGGAGTGAGACAGGGTTGTAGCCTCTCCCCGATGTTATTCAGTCTGTATATTGAGCAAGCATTGAAGGAAACAAAAGTAAAATTCCGAGTAGGAATGAAAATCCATGGAGAGGAAATAAAAACTTTGAGGTTCGCCGATGACATTGTAATTCTGTAAGAGACAGCAAAGGTCTTGGAAGAGCAGTTGAACGTAATGGATAAAGTCTTGAAATGAGGATGTAAGATGAGCATCAATAAAAGCAAAGCGAGGATAATGGAATGTAGTCGAATTAAGTTGGCTGTTACTGAGGGAATTAGATTAGGAAATGAGACACTTAAAACAGGAAAGGAGTATTGCTATTTGGGGAGCAAAATAACTGATGATGGTCGAAGTAGAGAGGACATAAAATATAGACTGGCAATGGCAAGCAAATCGTTTCTGAAGAAGAGAAATTTGTTAACATCGAGTATAGATTTCAGTGTCAGGAAGTCGTTTCTGAAAGTATTTGTATGTTGTGTAGCCATGTATGGAAGTGAAACATGGACGATAAATAGTTAATACAAGAAGAGAATAGAAGCTATTAAATAAATACCCATCCACTATCACGCATAAAAGTGAATAGGATTAAAATGAGAGGTTTGATATGTAGATGTACAATATGTGTTTTTCAGGCAATTTCTATCACAAGCCAGAAGCGGTCATGCAAAGAAAAATCCATCATCATTTTCAAGATACTAGATATTAATACACACTTGTTAAGTGACAGCATCATCTGGAAGTGGGACAAAAGTAGATCCCCCTTCATTTACTGGATCATAACATGTGTGTACGCATTGAGGTAGATTACAGAGCTGAATGCCTTGTGAGGCTCTGTTTCTTGATTTTCGGAAAAAGTGGCCGAGTGTGACACTGAGGGCTAAAGTTCTGATCCAGTCTGCAACTGAGTTTCTTCGTGATGTCAAAACTTTTACCCACAAATGTAGACAACTGTATTTTCTTCATCACTATCACTACCTTTTTAGGGAGGGGTGTGGGGTGTGAGATAGGGGGGAGGGGGGGCTCACGTCATAGAACTGTACTGATCTTAATGTAGGGATAACGCGATTCGTTGGCTGTTTTGGGGAGATCCCTTTCCACAACAAGTAAACGTGTGTTAAGGGAAGTGGCAGGTTCACTGTAACCGACAGTATAGTTATTTATGTGTGCATGTGATATCTGGACGCTGATGACTTACCATCCATACCGTGATATATTACATGGATCACATGGTTAGTCTGCAAGGCAGGGTTACTGCCAAGTACTACGTGATCATTTTATCTGCTTTGGACCATCCTATGGTACAATGTTTCTTTCCCAATGGTGGTTCTAAGTTGAAGAGGACACTTCTCCTGTCCGTTCAACTATCATTGTCTAGGACTTGTTTTGTAAAAAGGAGTATGAACTGTAGCCTCTTCTGTCGTCACCACAGTGATCACATCTCATTATTCAGCCTTTGTGGTCTATTCTGGAAAGAAGTGTGCATGGTCTTATCCAGCTCCAGCATCGTTACCTCTACTTGCCTCTACTTTCTACGAAGAATGGTATAAGAGTCCCTTGAAAGCGTACAGGAACTGCATTTATCCATTCCGAGGCGGCAGGAAGCAGATTTGAATAGCAACTAGTTTGCTACACCGTTTTAGGCACGGTAATATGCTGTGTTTGTGGTGTTTTCGTATTTTTGTCCACCCGTCCCCCCTCCTGTAGCAAACCATCATCGATCACTGTGAAATGGCGATAAGCATGTTTTTGAAAGTAATTAATCTGCAGTGGTTGTAGAGAAATGAATCTTTCAAATTCACTCACATAAGAGCTCGGAGTGAGTTGCCTTGTATATGTTTTGTCAGGTATGATACAGCCTGTTTCTCCTTTGCGTTCATTTGTGACTGTTCCTTGCTGCCGCTTTCTCCGAAAATTATTTTGTATAGTTACTTCACGAACCCACCCAAAGTGTAAGTGGTTGCGAAAACATATTTGATCTCTTAGCAACAAATAATCCTGAGCAAATATGGGGCATCGTAATGGATACAGAGAGTATTGCCGACAAGGTCTCTGTAGCAAGACTTAGTATCGTAACCCCCAAATCCACCAGAATAGATGCGAAATATATCTATTTAAAATAGGGAGAAAAATTGTAAGAGACAATCTCCTCTTTTTCTAAAATCGCTATATGAGCGTAGATCAGATGTGGTTTGAATTCAAAGAAACAGTACGACGGAGGATCATAAAGTAACGCACAATAACTTTTTCTCTGCTTGGTTTTCATGTGGAGCTCTATCCCCCCCTATGAATCATGGACCTTGCTGTTGGTGGGGAGGCTTGCGTGCCTCAGCGATACAGGTAGCTGTACCGTAGGTGCAACCACAATGGAGGGGTATCTGTTGAGAGGCCAGACAAACGTGTGGTTCCTGAAGAGGGGCAGCAGCCTTTTCAGTAGTTGCAAGGGCAACAGTCTGACTGATCTGGCCTTGTAACACTAACCAAAACGGCCTTGCTGTGCTGGTACTGCGAACGATTGAAAGCAAGGGGAAACTTTAGCCGTAATTTTTCCCGAGGGCATGCAGCCTTACTGTATGGTTAAATGATTATGGCGTCCTCTTGGGTAAAATATTCCGGAGGTAAAATAGTCCCCCATTCGGATCTCGGGGCGGGGACTACTCAAGAGGACGTCGTTATCAGGAAAAAGAAAACTGGCGTTCTACGGATCGGAGTGTGGAATGTCAGATCCCTTAATCGGGCGGGTAGGTTAGAAAATTTAAAAAGGGAGATGGATAGGTTGAAGTTAGATATAGTGGGAATTATTGAAGTCCGGTGGCAGGAGGAGCAAGACTTTTGGTCGGGTTTCTACAGGGTTATAAATACAAAATCAAATAGGAACCAGGTTTTAAATTGCAAGACACTTCCAGGGGCAGATGTGGACTCTGACCACAATCTATTGGTTGTGAACTGTAGATTAAAACTGAAGAAACTGCAAAAAGGTGGGAATTTAAGGAGATGGGACCTGGATAAACTGACTAGACCAGAGGTCGTACAGAGTTTCAGGGAAAGCATAAGGGATCAATCGACAGGAAAGGGGGAAAGAAATACAGTAGAAGAATAATGGGTAGCTTTGAGGGATGAAGTAGTGAAGGCAGCAGAGGATCAAGTAGATAAAAAGACGAGGGCTAGTAGAAATCCTTGGGTAATAGAAGAAATATTGAATGTAATTGATGAAAGGAGAAAACATAAAAAAGCAGTAAATGAACCAGGCAAAAAGGAATACAAACGTCTCAAAAATGAGATCGACAGGAAGTGCAAAATGGCTAAGCAGACATGGCTAGAGGACAAATATAAGGATTTAGAGGCTGATCTGACTGGGGGTAAGATGGATACCGCCTACAGGAAAATTAAAGAGACCTTTGGAGAAAAGAGAACCACTTGTATGAATATCAAGAGGTCAGATGGAAACCCAGTTGTAAGCAAAGAAGAGAAAGCAGAAAGGTGGAAGGAGTATATAGAGAGTCTATACAAGGGCGATGTACTTGAGGACAATGTTCGGGAAATGGAGGAGAATGCAGATGAAGACGAATTGGGAGATACGATACTGCGTGAAGAGTTTGACAGAGCACTGAAAGACCTGAGTCGAAACAAGGCCCCGGGAGTAGATAACATTCCAATGGAACTACTGACGGCCTTGGGAGAGCCAGTCCTGACAAAACTCTACCATCTGGTGAGCAAGATGTATGAGACAGGTGAAATACTTTCAGACTTCAAGAAGAATGTAATAATTCCAATCCCAAAGAAAGCAGGTGTTGACAGATGTGAAAATTACCGAAGTATCAGTTTAATAAGTCACAGTTGCGAAATACTAACGCGAATTCTTTACAGACGAATGGAAAAACTAGTAGAAGCCGACCTCGGGGAAGATCAATTTGGATTCCGTAAAAATATTGGAAAACGTGAGGAAATACTGACCCTACGACTTATCTTAGAAGCTAGATTAAGGAAAGGCACACCTACGTTTCTATTATTTGTAGGCTTAGAGAAAGCTTTTGACAATGTTGACTTGAATACTCTCTTTCAAATTTTGTAGGTGGCAGGGGTAAAATACAGGGAGCAAAAGGCTATTTGCAATTTGTACAGAAACCAGATGGCAGGGACATGAAAGAGAAGCAATGGTTGGGAAGGGAGTGAGACAGGGTTGTAGTCTCTCCCCGATGTTATTCCGTCTGTATATTGAGCAAGCATTGAAGGAAACAAAAGTAAAATTCCGAGTAGGAATGAAAATCCATGGAGAGGAAATAAAAACTTTGAGGTTCGCCGATGACATTGTAATTCTGTAAGAGACAGCAAAGGTCTTGGAAGAGCAGTTGAACGTAATGGATAAAGTCTTGAAATGAGGATGTAAGATGAGCATCAATAAAAGCAAAGCGAGGATAATGGAATGTAGTCGAATTAAGTTGGCTGTTACTGAGGGAATTAGATTAGGAAATGAGACACTTAAAACAGGAAAGGAGTATTGCTATTTGGGGAGCAAAATAACTGATGATGGTCGAAGTAGAGAGGACATAAAATATAGACTGGCAATGGCAAGCAAATCGTTTCTGAAGAAGAGAAATTTGTTAACATCGAGTATAGATTTCAGTGTCAGGAAGTCGTTTCTGAAAGTATTTGTATGGGGTGTAGCCATGTATGGAAGTGAAACATGGACGATAAATAGTTAATACAAGAAGAGAATAGAAGCTATTAAATAAATACCCATCCACTATCACGCATAAAAGTGAATAGGATTAAAATGAGAGGTTTGATATGTAGATGTACAATATGTGTTTTTCAGGCAATTTCTATCACAAGCCAGAAGCGGTCATGCAAAGAAAAATCCATCATCATTTTCAAGATACTAGATATTAATACACACTTGTTAAGTGACAGCATCATCTGGAAGTGGGACAAAAGTAGATCCCCCTTCATTTACTGGATCATAACAAGTGTGTACGCATTGAGGTAGATTACAGAGCTGAATGCCTTGTGAGGCTCTGTTTCTTGATTTTCGGAAAAAGTGGCCGAGTGTGACACTGAGGGCTAAAGTTCTGATCCAGTCTGCAACTGAGTTTCTTCGTGATGTCAAAACTTTTACCCACAAATGTAGACAACTGTATTTTCTTCATCACTATCACTACCTTTTTAGGGAGGGGTGTGGGGTGTGAGATAGGGGGGAGGGGGGGCTCACGTCATAGAACTGTACTGATCTTAATGTAGGGATAACGCGATTCGTTGGCTGTTTTGGGGAGATCCCTTTCCACAACAAGTAAACGTGTGTTAAGGGAAGTGGCAGGTTCACTGTAACCGACAGTATAGTTATTTATGTGTGCATGTGATATCTGGACGCTGATGACTTACCATCCATACCGTGATATATTACATGGATCACATGGTTAGTCTGCAAGGCAGGGTTACTGCCAAGTACTACGTGATCATTTTATCTGCTTTGGACCATCCTATGGTACAATGTTTCTTTCCCAATGGTGGTTCTAAGTTGAAGAGGACACTTCTCCTGTCCGTTCAACTATCATTGTCTAGGACTTGTTTTGTAAAAAGGAGTATGAACTGTAGCCTCTTCTGTCGTCACCACAGTGATCACATCTCATTATTCAGCCTTTGTGGTCTATTCTGGAAAGAAGTGTGCATGGTCTTATCCAGCTCCAGCATCGTTACCTCTACTTGCCTCTACTTTCTACGAAGAATGGTATAAGAGTCCCTTGAAAGCGTACAGGAACTGCATTTATCCATTCCGAGGCGGCAGGAAGCAGATTTGAATAGCAACTAGTTTGCTACACCGTTTTAGGCACGGTAATATGCTGTGTTTGTGGTGTTTTCGTATTTTTGTCCACCCGTCCCCCCTCCTGTAGCAAACCATCATCGATCACTGTGAAATGGCGATAAGCATGTTTTTGAAAGTAATTAATCTGCAGTGGTTGTAGAGAAATGAATCTTTCAAATTCACTCACATAAGAGCTCGGAGTGAGTTGCCTTGTATATGTTTTGTCAGGTATGATACAGCCTGTTTCTCCTTTGCGTTCATTTGTGACTGTTCCTTGCTGCCGCTTTCTCCGAAAATTATTTTGTATAGTTACTTCACGAACCCACCCAAAGTGTAAGTGGTTGCGAAAACATATTTGATCTCTTAGCAACAAATAATCCTGAGCAAATATGGGGCATCGTAATGGATACAGAGAGTATTGCCGACAAGGTCTCTGTAGCAAGACTTAGTATCGTAACCCCCAAATCCACCAGAATAGATGCGAAATATATCTATTTAAAATAGGGAGAAAAATTGTAAGAGACAATCTCCTCTTTTTCTAAAATCGCTATATGAGCGTAGATCAGATGTGGTTTGAATTCAAAGAAACAGTACGACGGAGGATCATAAAGTAACGCACAATAACTTTTTCTCTGCTTGGTTTTCATGTGGAGCTCTATCCCCCCCTATGAATCATGGACCTTGCTGTTGGTGGGGAGGCTTGCGTGCCTCAGCGATACAGGTAGCTGTACCGTAGGTGCAACCACAATGGAGGGGTATCTGTTGAGAGGCCAGACAAACGTGTGGTTCCTGAAGAGGGGCAGCAGCCTTTTCAGTAGTTGCAAGGGCAACAGTCTGACTGATCTGGCCTTGTAACACTAACCAAAACGGCCTTGCTGTGCTGGTACTGCGAACGATTGAAAGCAAGGGGAAACTTTAGCCGTAATTTTTCCCGAGGGCATGCAGCCTTACTGTATGGTTAAATGATTATGGCGTCCTCTTGGGTAAAATATTCCAGAGGTAAAATAGTCCCCCATTCGGATCTCGGGGCGGGGACTACTCAAGAGGACGTCGTTATCAGGAAAAAGAAAACTGGCGTTCTACGGATCGGAGTGTGGAATGTCAGATCCCTTAATCGGGCGGGTAGGTTAGAAGATTTAAAAAGGGAGATGGATAGGTTGAAGTTAGATATAGTGGGAATTAGTGAAGTTCGGTGGCGGGAGAAACAAGACTTTTGGTTTGGTTTCTACAGGGTTATAAATACAAAATCAAATAGGAACCAGGTTTTAAATTGCAAGACACTTCCAGGGGCAGATGTGGACTCTGACCACAATCTATTGGTTATGAACTGTAGATTAAAACTGAAGAAACTCCAAAAAGGTGGGAATTTAAGGAGATGGGACCTGGATAAACTGACTAGACCAGAGGTCGTACAGAGTTTCAGGGAAAGCATAAGGGATCAATCGACAGGAAAGGGGGAAAGAAATACAGTAGAAGAATAATGGGTAGCTTTGAGGGATGAAGTAGTGAAGGCAGCAGAGGATCAAGTAGGTAAAAAGACGAGGGCTAGTAGAAATCCTTGGGTAACAAAAGAAATATTGAATTTAATTGATGAAAGGAGAAAGTAGAAATCCTTGGGTAACAAAAGAAATATTGAATTTAATTGATGAAAGGAGAAAACATAAAAATGCAGTAAATGAAGCAGGCAAAAAGGAATACAAACGTCTCAAAAATGAGATCGACAGGAAGTGCAAAATGGCTAAGCAGACATGGCTAGAGGACAAATATAAGGATTTGGAGGCTGATCTGACTGGGGATAAGATGGATACCGCCTACAGGAAAATTAAAGAGACCTTTGGAGAAAAGAGAACCACTTGTATGAATATCAAGAGCTCAGATGGAAACCCAGTTGTAAGCAAAGAAGAGAAAGCAGAAAGGTGGAAGGAGTATATAGAGAGTCTATACAAGGGCGATGTACTTGAGGACAATGTTCGGGAAATGGAGGAGAATGCAGATGAAGACGAATTGGGAGATACGATACTGCGTGAAGAGTTTGACAGAGCACTGAAAGACCTGAGTCGAAACAAGGCCCCGGGAGTAGATAACATTCCAATGGAACTACTGACGGCCTTGGGAGAGCCAGTCCTGACAAAACTCTACCATCTGGTGAGCAAGATGTATGAGACAGGTGAAATACTTTCAGACTTCAAGAAGAATGTAATAATTCCAATCCCAAAGAAAGCAGGTGTTGACAGATGTGAAAATTACCGAAGTATCAGTTTAATAAGTCACAGTTGCGAAATACTAACGCGAATTCTTTACAGACGAATGGAAAAACTAGTAGAAGCCGACCTCGGGGAAGATCAATTTGGATTCCGTAAAAATATTGGAAAACGTGAGGAAATACTGACCCTACGACTTATCTTAGAAGCTAGATTAAGGAAAGGCACACCTACGTTTCTATTATTTGTAGGCTTAGAGAAAGCTTTTGACAATGTTGACTTGAATACTCTCTTTCAAATTTTGTAGGTGGCAGGGGTAAAATACAGGGAGCGAAAGGCTATTTACAATTTGTACAGAAACCAGATGGCAGGGACATGAAAGAGAAGCAATGGTTGGGAAGGGAGTGAGACAGGGGTTTTGCCTCTCCCCGATGTTATTCAGTCTGTATATTGAGCAAGCAGTGAAGGAAACAAAAGTAAAATTCCGAGTAGGAATGAAAATCCATGGAGAAGAAATAAAAACTTTCAGGTTCGCCGATGACATTGTAATTCTGTCAGAGACAGCAAAGGACTTGGAAGAGCAGTTGAACGTAATGGATAGTGTCTTGAAGGGGGGATGTAAGATGAACATCAATAAAAGGAAAACGAGGATTGTCGTCAACTTATGAAGAGCAGCGACATAGTTCGTGATTTGTGGGCCAAAGGGCATAAACCGAATGAAAGCTACAGGGACCTGCGTGGCATGTATGGGGACAACTGTATGGACCGTAGCAATATCTCCATGTGGTGTGCATTCTTCCAAGAGGGTCGTGTGAACCTTAATGATTAACCACGTTACGGGCGGCCAGTATTAGGTGGGATAGGCCTGAAGTGTGATTCGTGGACTTTGCTGAACACGGGACCACTGAATGCTGCAGCCTATATTACAGACTTTGGTTACGTTGCGTCGTGCTCTTCGTGACATACACCACAACATTAATGATGATGGTGTCAATGTTCTTAATGACAGTGCTTGCCTCCGTGTTGTTCTTCCTACTCGTGACAAAATTGCCAAATTTGGGCGGGAAGTGCTCCAGCATCCACCATACACTCCGGATCTTGCACCGTCGGAGTTTCATCTGTTTGCTCTCATGAAGGATTTCTCGCTCGGCCAGCGCTTTGCGACAGTTTCGGAAGTGAAATTAGCAGTCTGTAGATGGCTACACTCCAGTTAAAAGGACTTCTATGAACAGGACATGTTGAAACTGGTACCACGATATCAGAAAGGTGTTGAGAACGTTGGTGACTATGTGGGAAATTAGGTAAAATCTTTAAGTTAATTTGTGATTTTCTTGTTTTGCTACCCATTAAGTTTTTTGGTAACCAAGTTATTGTGTCTACACTCCAGCCTTGCCTCTTATATCCAGAAATTGAGTGATTTATAAAATATAAATTCGTAAGACACGGAACTGATAACCCGCGGTACACAGAAAAAGGTCAGAATTCTCTTACAGAAGAAACGAAAAAAGCATGCAAAATTTAAAACTGATTGCTAGATTTCAAGAGGTTTTTGATACAATTCCTCGCAAGCGACTTCTAATCAAATGCTTGTCTATCGTCTCAGTTGCGTGACAGTATTCATAATTTCCTGTCAGAAAGATCACACATTTCCTAGTAATTGGTGGAAACGAGTTGATTTAAATAGAAGAGACATTTGGTGTCATCCAAGGAAATTATTCTGTCCATAATCTATATAAATGAGTTAGGGCAGGCGTCTTAAATTGTTTGCAAATCATGGTGTCATTTATGTAATATCAACAGAAGATCAAAATCAACTGCAAAATTATTTAGGCGTAATATCTCTATGGTGCAAAAAGAGCCAAACGGCCTTAAAATGAAAAGTTTGAGGTCATCCACATGAGTATTAAAAGGAATCTTTTGAATTTCGGTTACACGACAAAGCATACAGATCTAAAGAGTATCAATTTAACTAAACAGCTAAGGATAACAATTACAAATAACTTAAACTGTGACGATCTCATAGGTGATGTTGTGGGGAAGGCGAACCAACGACCGCTTTTTATTGGCTCAACACTGGGAAGATGCAACCGGTGTGCTCATAGGACTGCCTGCACTATGCTTTTATGTCCTCTGCCAGAGTATTGCTATGCCGTAACAGTTTCTTACCAGATAGGGCTGATGGAGAACATCGAAAAAGTTCGAAGAAGGACGACTTGTCTTGTATCATAGAGAAATAGAAAAAAGAGTGTCAGGGATATGACAAGTGACTTGGTGTGGCTGTCATTAAAACAAGACGTTTTTCGACCTGGCAAGATCTTTTAACGAAATTTCAATCACCAAATTTTCCCACCAAATGCAAAAATATTTCGTTGAAGCCTATCTACAAAGGGAGAAATGATCATCATCAACTTACATAGTGAGACACGACCATCGTAATAAGAGAAATCGGAGCTCATACGTAAATATGTGTTTGTTATTCCTTGCGCTCTGTTCGAGCAACAACAAATAGTGTGATATGATTCAAAGAACCTTCTGCCAGACACTTCAGTGTGAATTGCTAAGTAGTCAAGTAGACGTAGATGTGGTCTGCAAAGTCGCAGCGGTACGCTAGTGGAACTAACACCTTGTTCAGTCAGGAAAAATTTGTCATCTCGCACCATACAAAGGGTAGCAGCCACAGACATATTGCAATGTGCCCAAAAGTGTGGTTGGGGTTATACAATAAGTCAGAGCAGTCCTATAGACAGTGAAATCAATCTAGGGAAGCAGAAGTAGTGGGGCAAAGGGAGAACGAGCACAGATAACAATCTCTACTCAAGACCACATTATAACCTGAAACCCCACCCACATCTCAAGGGCTCGTTTATGTGGGACATTCAAGGTCACAAGGCAATCTGGTATTAGTCTCATTTCGCACCACAGTTGTAGGGCAATTGTGTGTGGTACATTCCTTCAAGGTCTAGATGTAACTTGATGCCCCACCCATGCATCTCGCACAATTGTATGACATAAAAATGAAGGCCACCAGTCACCTGTGCCAGTTCTGATGCAGTATATTGATCTGAGAAGAGGTCACCATTGCCCTCCCACCCCCTCTCTCTAGACTAATACGATGGCTTAGAAAGGTTGGGAAACCTAACCTTCCCCCCACACTGATGTACACCAATAGGGAAGCACAAAAATGGCAGGAAACATCTTCCATTCCCTCTTTTCTCGTCAAAGCAGCCACATGAGCCTCATCACTTGTGCTCTGTTCACTATAGTAAATGGCTCAGCTGCCAGGCTGGGTTCAGGGAGGGACTACTTTTTTTTCTAAATAATAACACATATACAACAAATTAATTTCTGGTTTATTAACAATATTTCTCAAAGTTTTTATAATATATTTTTGTTATTTTCAATTCATAGTTTATTAACAATATTTTTCAAATATTTTTACAATAAGTTTTCGTTAATTTCGGTTTTATTAATAACATTTTTCAATATTTTAGAGTATATTTTTTGTACTTTAATGAAGGACTTATCTACATACACTAAAGAGCCAAAACATTATGACCGCTTGCTTGTCCGCCGTTGGAACGAAATACATCGCTAATTCTGTGTATCAGGGTCCTGACGGTTTGTTGGTAAGTTTGTGGAGTTATGTGACAGTAGATGTCTACTCACAGGTCATGTAATTCGCATAAATAATGGGCCACTGTTTTGCGTACGCGGTGATGGCGTCCAGTAGTGATCCAGACAGGTTCCTTACATCGCCGTCAGGGAAGACATCATGCTTGAAGGGATGCAGGTCGATCACAGCTGTCAGCATGTCTTTGATTACTGCCACAGGTACTGTGCAAGCATAGGAGAATTTATCTCATAGCATAATGCACTCAAGCGCCAAAGAAACTAGTATAGGCACATGTATTCAAATACAGAGATATGGAAATATGTAAAATATGGCACTGAGGTCAGCATCGCCCATATTAGACAAGTGTCTGGCGCTGTTGTTACATCGGTTACTGCTCCTAAAACATTAGGTTATTATGATTTAAGTGAGTCTAAACGTGGCGTTATAGTCGGCTACGAGCGATGGCACACAGCTTCTCCGAGGCAGCGATGAAGTGGGGTTTTTTCCCTTATGACTATTTTACAATTGTACCGTGAACATCAGGCATCTGGTAAAACATCAAGTCTTCGACATCGCTGTGGCTGGAAAAAGATTCTGCAAGAACATGACCAACAACGATTGAAGAGAATCGTTCAGCATGATAGAAGTGCAGTCCTTCTGCAAATTGGTGAACATTTCAATGCTGGAACATCAACCAGTGTCAGCATGCAAACCATTCAACGGAACATAATTGATATGGGTTTCAGTGCCGAAGGCCTACTCGTGTACTCTTGATGACGGCACGACAGAAAGCTTTACGCTCTGTCTGCGCCCGCCAACGCCGACATTGGACTGTTGATGACTGGAAACATGTTGCCTGGTCGGACAAGTCTAGTTTCAAAATGTATCGAGCTGATTGATATGAATGGGTATGGTGACAACCTCATGAATCCATGGACTCCACATGTCAGCAGGGGGCTGTTCAAGTTGGTGGAGGCTCTTAATGGTGTGGAGCGTGTGCAGTTGGAGTGATATTGGACCCCTGATAGGTATAGATACGACTCTGACAGGTGACGTATACGTAAGCATCCTGTCTGATCACCTGCATCCATTGATGTCCACTGTGCATTCCGACGGAGTTTGGCAATTCCACAAGAACAATGCGAATCCCATATGTCCAGAATTGCTACAGAGTGGCTCCAGGAACACTCTTCTGAGTTTAAACACTTCTGCTGGTCATCAAACTTCCCAGACATGAACATTTTTGAGCATATCTGGGATGCCTTGCAACATACTGTTCGCAAGGGATCTCCACCCTCTAGTACTCTTACGGATTTATGGACAGCCCTACAGGATTCATGATGCCAGTTCTCTCCAGTACTACGTCACACATTTGTTGAGTCCATCCCATGTCATGTTGCGGCACTTCTGCATTCTCGCGGGGGTCCTAAACGATATTAGGCAGCTGTACCAGTTTCTTTGTCTTGTCAGTGTACTTCTCCCACCAGCCTTCATCCATGGCGCACTGCATGTTTCAAGCCACCATTCACCTCGATGACGGGGTTGGTGGGGATGACCATTGACCTAGTGTAACAGAAAGTGATTCACCCAAAGAGTCGACGCATTTCCGCTGATCAACGGTCGAATGCCAATGATCCAATGGCCACTGCAATCGTAATTGATGATGTTGTTGGGTCAACATGTGAACACATATTGGTCATTTGCTGCGGAGCTCCATGTTCAACAATGTAGGATGAATGGTGTGCTATGAAATGCTTGTGCGTGCACCAGAACTGTGCCCTTTCAGCAATGATGCCACAGGTCACCATCTAACCTAGTTTACAGAGCACACACGCCACCGAACCCCACGTTCTGTGAAGAGTTGTCAACGCACATCCATTTAGCGCCTAGTGATAGTTTCACTGCCCTTCCATCTCTTTCCGTATATACTCACTTTAGTAGGAAGTGAACATTCGACCAACTTCGCCATTTTCGAGATAGTTGTTTACAGTGATAATAATTTTGTCTTTTGTCAGAGTCACTTAACTCAATGAATTTCCCCATTTCCAGCCCATATCTTTGCTAGGGTGATCCGTCATATGCGTCTGTTCTGCTTATATATTTTGTTGCCACATCATGTGCCCGTAAAACCGTCAAGTAGCATGCAGTGTCACACTGAGCGCCGGCCAGAGTGGCCGTGCGGTTCTAGGCGCTACAGTCTGGAGCCGAGCGACCGCTGCGGTCGCAGGTTCGAATCCTGCCTCGGGCATGGATGTGTGTGATGTCCTTAGGTTAGTTAGGTGCAAGTAGTTCTAAGTTCTAGGCGACTGATGACCTCAGGTGTTAAGTCGCATAGTGCTCAGAGCCATTTGAACCATTTTTGATCATACTGAGCAGTGGTCATAATGTTTTGGGTTATCAGTGTATATACATTTTTAATCTAATACTAAAAGATAAAAGAGATACTTATACGCAGCCAGATACTATTTTTTATCTAGTACTAGCAAAGAAGATCTACATACTACATTTCCCATGAATAATATTTTTATTGTTGTTTTCTAATTGATTTTTTAATTTTTCATACACTGCAGTTCTCTTTTTACAACTATAACTCCTTTTTCTGATCAGTTGTCATCCTTTGATACACTATGCATGTAGCAGGTTTTCATGGGAAATGAGACATTAATAATAACAAGTTGTGTGACTAACAGGACGTGAACAAAGAAATATACACACACACACACACACATAATAAAACTCATTCATGTACATAATACACACCTACTCACCCACCCTCTTCCCCCAACTCCCTACAAAATTGGTTCATCCTACTATTCCACACCCACTCACAAACCCATATACTATTTATAAATAAATACCCATCCACTATCACGCATAAAAGTGAATAGGATTAAAATGAGAGGCTCCTGATCCTGTCATTATGGATGAATCATTTGTCATCATGGCATGACACACTGAATGTCAGTGCCAGGGCGGTATGAACTACAGTGTCTCATGATTAAATGCTTACCTGTTGCACCATATTCTGAGGTTGAGATGCAGGATGACCAAAACCATCGAGCTGGCACTTCTTGTAATTATTAGTTGTAGAGCCAATGTGGCCACATTATCCACACTCTTACCCACCTTTGTATGGCATCTGTGTCTGTATGCTATTGTGTATATCTTAAGTCTGAACTCTAAAAAATCCATAATCTGTTAACTCATTCGCCCAGTTCTTCATCAGTTTGATAATGCTCTTCTTTTGAGGTCTAATACTATAAGGATTCAAATGGTTCAAATGGCTCTGAGCACTATGGGACTTAACTTCTGAGGTCATCAGTCCCCTAGAACTTAGAACTACTTAAACCTAACTAACCTAAGGACATCACAAACATCCATGCCCGAGGCAGGATTCGAACCTGCGACCGTAGCGGTCGCGCGGTTCCAGACTGAAGCGCCTAGAACCGCTCGGCCACTCCGGCCGGCACTATAAGGATTATCAGCCGCATACCTAGACATGTCGAATCCATTGGGATGACAGCTTATTATTCCATATGGCTTACAGCCTTCATCCAGAAGATGAAACTGTCTGTAGCCATTTAAGCAACTCTGAATCAGTGGAATGAGCATGGCTAATGGAAGGAGACTGTGTGAGTGACTCCAATAAGTTTCATCCCAAACTGAGGCACTGCAGGAGGTTCTGTAGAGCGTAACATTTCTCTTTCTATCTTGCAGGGTCATGATTGGCTAGGGAATGGAACCATTTCATGGTACTAGTCACTTCAGACACAGCAGCAAGTCCTTCTGTGCATCATGCAAAGTAGTATGATATGCCAATTCTGCATCCCACACCAGAACCCACAGCCACATTGGAACTCATCCGCTTATCTTCTCTGGCGACTTTCGCATCAGACTGCCATCAAAACCTTCCAATTAACAGAGATCGTTATCTGTCTAACCTGTTTACATCCAAGTATAGGATGTAGCTGACATCGTCAGAAGCCTTGTATTTCTCCTCACTGATTCATGGGTCATTTGCGTTGGCATATCTATACACACACTGGCAAAGACTCCTGCGAATTACGAGTTTGAAAAAGATCAGCATGTCATCAT
Organism: Schistocerca americana; assembly: GCF_021461395.2. Lineage (NCBI taxonomy): Eukaryota > Metazoa > Arthropoda > Insecta > Orthoptera > Acrididae > Schistocerca > Schistocerca americana. Next base: position 537,116,554 of record NC_060124.1, read on the forward strand.
AAGTCAATAGTTCAATGCTGACACATGTTCTTTTTAACAGTGTGTCTCACAAAAGCCCTGGTATGGTGTAATAGCAGGCAAGATCTAGTGTATATGTGTCGAATTTCTCAAAAACATCTGCATGAGGGCGTACTTCTGTGTCCATGTATAGTCTAACGTACTCCACTAAATCGTGGATAGTGAACTCCTGCCAAACATTCACTGCATGCCCTTATTCTGCATCTGTTATTGCTCTTCTTCTGCACCTTTTATGACAATGTCTCTGAGTTCACTGTTTAATGCAGCAATGCTGGGCAATGTGATTTCATTGAGTCTCTTCATCAACTCCTAATAGTTGTATAGAAAGAACCCATCTTCATGACAAGTTGAATCTTTCCATCATCAGGAAATGCAGCTCTAGTGAGGAGCATGTCCTACTGACACATTGTTTCAGCAAGTTTCTGAAGTACATAAATCGAATCGAATCCAGGAAGATGAGCATTATTTTCAGCGTTATTCACTTGGAAAATGAAATGCAGTTTTCGACACTCTCAGGCAGCACACTGACCTTATATTTTGCCCAACCGAAATCACTCAAATGCTGAACGTAAATGGCGGTCATACCCACCCAAATTTTGGAAGAAAACGAGCATGTCTAGTGGCAGTTGGTGTTTCAAGTTGATTGCATTGTGCACTACGCTACAGAACTTCCCAATTAGTTGACGGTGGTCTCTACATGAAGTTTCCATTTTTCTATTCAACAGCAGCCGAAAAATGTGACAGTTAGCGGCCTTGTTGTGTGATGCATTATTATCAGGTGCATTTTAATGGGAATGTTGATGCAATAAATCTCGTCAACATGCATTGTAATTTGTTAGAGTTCAGATAGAGCAAACATCTCACAGGATTACCCCTGACATATGAATCGAAATGGTTAAGACTTAAGTCATAAGAGCATACTACGTGATACACCACAGCATATAATACTTATCATTCTCTTAAGGTAGTATCGGAAGCAGTGTGATCACCTTCACAACACATCTAACTCCACAAATGCTACAAAGGGGCAACGCTTTTAGTGGTGGGTGTTCTCAAACTTGAAGAACTTGTTTGCCTCAGTATGTGTCCCCACATATACAAGTTTCTGGCGAGAGAAGTTTGTCAGGTGCCTTTTTAGATGCTCTCTCAGAGAGAATTGATTATAGCAACGATGACAAATGGACCGAAAGCAGTAAGAAAGTGTTTTTGATCCAAGTATATTGTTGGTTCTCACCCATAGAGGATAAAAATAAATGTATTGTTTGGGGCGCTGCCTTGCCACTTTTGAAAAGTAGAGGGGTCCAACTATTTTGTGCTTTTAGATCTATCTTGTTCTCCAGTCTGTTCCTCATCGTCTTCTGGCTTGCTGTCATCTACTGCCAGGCCATAAAGAGAACAGACTATTTCAGATATTGCCTTTACGATTTTAGTAAGTAATGCAGTTGAATGGAGAATGTGATGCCATTGAAGTTATAATACCCGTAAACATTAGAGGTTTGATATGTAGATGTACAATATGTGTTTTTCAGGCAATTTCTATCACAAGCCAGAAGCGGTCATGCAAAGAAAAATCCATCATCATTTTCAAGATACTAGATATTAATACACACTTGTTAAGTGACAGCATCATCTGGAAGTGGGACAAAAGTAGATCCCCCTTCATTTACTGGATCATAACATGTGAGTACTCATTGAGGTAGATTGCAGAGCTGAATGCCTTGTGAGGCTCTGTTTCTTGATTTTCGGAAAAAGTGGCCGAGTGTGACACTGAGGGCTAAAGTTCTGAACCAGTCTGCAACTGAGTTTCTTCGTGATGTCAAAACTTTTACCCACAAATGTAGAGAACTGTGTTTTCTTCATCACTATCACTACCTTTTTAGGGAGGGGTGTGGGGTGTGAGATTGAGGGGAGGGGGGGCTCACGTCATAGAACTGTACTGATCTTAATGTAGGGATAACGCGATTCGTTGGCTGTTTTGGGGAGATCCCTTTCCACAACAAGTAAACGTGTGTTAAGGGAAGTGGCAGGTTCACTGTAACCGACAGCATAGTTATCTATGTGTGCATGTGATATCTGGACGCCAAAAGTGCCTACAGCCACAGAGTAGTTCAAAGCTGGTGTGTGTCTAGCCCGTTGCTCACTAAGAGGACAGGCTACGGAATGCTACTAGGTCGAGGGTGAGGTGGTGGTCAATGTCAAGCTGATGACAAGAAGATCCAGGGCACAGGAGACCCACTGTCAAGGGACTCGAATGGGATGCTGGCTGTGAACATACGGGTGTGGGCCCACACAAAGTGTTGCTGGGTATGACGAATGCATCATCAGTGGGTCTGACCATGGCGTCGTTGGAATAACCTTACCTCTGGGCCCATCTCTGGATGGTTCCAATTCTCCTGCAAAGAAAGAAAACGAAATGAAGTTGATAAGTATCGTTGTTGTTGTGGTCTTCAGTCCTGAGACTGGTTTGATGCAGCTCTCCATGCTACTCTATCCTGTGCAAGCTTTTTCATCTCCCAGTACCTACTGCAACCTACATCCTTCTGAATCTGCTTAGTGTATTCATCTCTTGGTCTCCCTCTACGATTTTTACCCTCCACACTGCCCTCCAATACTAAATTGGTGATCCCTTGATGCCTCAGAACATGTCCTACAAACCGATCCCTTCTTCTGGTCAAGTTGTGCCACAAACTTCTCTTCTCCCCAATCCTATTCAATACTTCCTCATTAGTTATGTGATCTACCCATCTAATCTTCAGCATTCTTCTGTAGCACCACATTTCGAAAGCTTCTATTCTCTTCTTGTCCAAACTATTTATCGTCCATGTTTCACTTCCATACATGGCTACACTCCATACGAATACTTTCAGAAATGACTTCCTGACACTTAAATCTATACTCGATGTTAACAAATTTCTCTTCTTCAGAAACGCTTTCCTTGCCATTGACAGCCTACATTTTATATCCTCTCTACTTCGACCATCATCAGTTATTTTGCTCCCCAAATAGCAAAACTCCTTTACTACTTTAAGTGCCTCATTTCCTAATCTAATTCCCTCAGCATCACCCGACTTGATTAGACTACATTCCATTATCCTTGTTTTGCTTTTGTTGATGTTCATCTTATATCCTCCTTTGAAGACACTGTCCATTCCATTCAACTGCTCTTCCAAGTCCTTTGCTGTCTCTGACAGAATTACAATGTCATCGGCGAACCTCAAAGTTTTTATTTCTTCTCCATGAATTTTAATACCTACTCCGAATTTTTCTTTTGTTTCCTTTACTGCTTGCTCAATATACAGATTGAACAACATCGGGGAGAGGCTACAACCCTGTCTTACTCCCTTCCCAACCACTGCTTCCCTTTCATGTCCCTCGACTCTTAGAACTGCCATCTGGTTTCTGTACAAATTGTAAATAGCCTTTTGCTCCCTGTATTTTACCCCTGCTACCTTTAGAATTTGAAAGAGAGTATTCCAGTCAACATTGTCAAAAGCTTTCTCTAAGTCTACAAATGCTAGAAACGTAGGTTTGCCTTTCCTTAATCTTTCTTCTAAGATAAGTCGTAAGGTCAGTATTGCCTCACGTGTTCCAGTGTTTCTACGGAATCCAAACTGATCTTCCCCGAGGTTGGCTTCTACTAGTTTTTCCATTCGTCTGTAAAGAATTCGTGTTATTTTTTTGCAGCTGTGACTTATTAAGCTGATAGTTCGGTAATTTTCACATCTGTCAACACCTGCTTTCTTTGGGATTGGAATTATTATATTCTTCTTGAAGTCTGAGGGTATTTCGCCTGTTTCTTGCTCACCAGATGGTAGAGTTTTGTCAGGACTGGCTCTCCCACGGCCGTCAGTAGTTCCAATGGAATATTGTCTACTCCGGGGGCCTTGTTTCGACTCAGGTCTTTGAGTGCTCTGTCAAACTCTTCACGCAGTATCCTATCTCCCATTTCATCTTCATCTACATCCTCTTCCATTTCCATAATATTGTCCTCAAGTACATCGCCCTTGTATAGACCCTCTATATACTCCTTCCACCTTTCTGCTTTCCCTTCTTTGTTTAGAACTGGGTTTCCATCTGAGCTCTTGATATTCATACAAGTCGTTCTCTTATCTCCAAAGGTCTCTTTAATTTTTCTGTAGGCGGTATCTATCTTACCCCTAGTGAGATAGGCCTCTACATCCTTACATTTGTCCTCTAGCCATCCCTGCTTAGCCATTTTGCACTTCCTGTCGATCTCATTTTTCAGACGTTTGTATTCCTTTTTGCCTGTTTCACTTACTGCATTTTTATATTTTCTCCTTTCATCAATTAAATTCAATATTTCTTCTGTTACCCAAGGATTTCTACTAGCCCTAGTCTTTTTACCTACTTGATCCTCTGCTGCCTTCACTACTTCATCCCTCAAAGCTACCCATTCTTCTTCTACTGTATTTATTTCCCCCATTCCTGTCAATTGCTCCCTTATGGTCTCCCTGAATCTCTGTACAACCTCTGGTTCTTTTAGTTTATCCAGGTCCCATCTCCTTAAATTCCCACCTTTTTGCAGTTTCTTCAGTTTTAATCTACAGGTCATAACCAATAGATTGTGGTCAGAGTCCACATCTGCCCCTGGAAATGTCTTACAATTTAAAACCTGGTTCCTAAATCTCTGTCTTACCATTATATAATCTATCTGATACCTTTTAGTATCTCCAGGGTTCTTCCATGTATACAACCTTCTTTCATGATTCTTAAACCAAGTGTTAGTTATGATTATGTTGTGCTCTGTGCAAAATTCGACCAGGCGGCTTCCTCTTTCATTTCTGTCCCCCAATCCATATTCACCTACTACGTTTCCTTCTCTCCCTTTTCCTACACTCGAATTCCAGTCATCCATGACTATTAAATTTTCGTCTCCCTTCACAATCTGAATAATTTCTTTTATTTCATCATACATTTCTTCAATTTCTTCGTCATCTGCAGAGCTAGTTGGCATATAAACTTGTACTACTGTAGTAGGCGTTGGCTTCGTATCTATCTTGGCCACAATAATGCGATCACTATGCTGTTTGTAGTAGCTTACCCGCATTCCTATTTTCCTATTCATTATTAAACCTACTCCTGCATTACCCCTATTTGATTTTGTGTTTATAAACCTGTAGTCACCTGACCAGAAGTCTTGTTCCTCCTGCCACCGAACTTCACTAATTCCCACTATATCTAACTTCAACCTATCCATTTCCCTTTTTAAATTTTCTAACCTACCTGCCCGATTAAGGGATCTGACATTCCACGCTCCGATCCGTAGAACGCCAGTTTTCTTTCTCCTGATAACAACGCCCTCTTGAGTAGTCCCCGCCCGGAGATCCGAATGGGGGACTATTTTACCTCCGGAATATTTTACCCAAGAGGACGCCATCATCATGTAATCATACAGTAAAGCTGCATGCCCTCGGGAAAAATTACGGCTGTAGTTTCCCCTTGCTTTCAGCCGTTCGCAGTACCAGCACAGCAAGGCCGTTTTGGTTATTGTTACAAGGCCAGATCAGTCAATCATCCAGACTGTTGCCCTTGCAACTACTGAAAAGGCTGCTGCCCCTCTTCAGGAACCACACGTTTGTCTGGCCTCTCAACAGATACCCCTCCGTTGTGGTTGCACCTATGGTACGGCTATCTGTATCGCTGAGGCACGCAAGCCTCCCCACCAACGGCAAGGTCCATGGTTCATGGGGGGGTGATAAGTATGATGTGTAACAATTTCCAGAAAAAAAGGCAATAGATGAATGCAGGCACAATAATAATAATATTTTTTACTACTTACATAGTAATTCTACAGGGTCTGTACTTTTGAAGTTCAAGGACCTCGTCTCATCGTGCCTCTTAGCAGTGTTTCCAGATCATCGCCCTTCTTCTCCCCGAGCACAATATCGTTATCAGGTACATCTGGAAACAGAAAAAATATGTCATAAGCCGTGCAGGACATTGTGTGAAAACAACAACAACAACAACAACACAACAGCAATAACAATAATAATAATTGTTGTTGTGATAATTATAATAATAACAATTATTATTATTATTGTTGTTGATGTTATTATTTTTACACAGTGTCATGCACCGCTTATGACTTTTTTTTGCTTCCAGTTGTACCTGATAATGATATTGTGCTCGGGAAGGAGAAGGGCAATGATCGGGATACACTGCTACGAGGCATGATAAGAGAAGGTCCTTGAATTTAAAAAATACAGGCCCTGTCGAATTATAATGATAATAACAATAGTAATTATTATTATTGTAGATAAGAATGAATGAAATACTACTCCTTGTATATCTGTCTCTCAACAGTTGGCATAACTCCCCATGAACTCACACTGGAGAAAGGCGCCATGACTTCAGATGGGTTATTCAGTTGAATCGCTACATGGTTATTATGTCAACTTGAATCATAGGTTGCAGAGTGCGTCAGCTCTGCATAGTTTACATTGCATTATAGGTCCTATGGTGGAGTTAGTAAAAATAATGTCTAATTATATACATATCCGAAGGATGTGGCTATTTTCATTGTTAAAGTGAGACACCACACACTTCAACATTATATAAAGAGATAGGTGATTTCTAGTTAGGTCATGTCTTAATATAAATACATGATGCCCTTAACACTTCTTTTGAAAAGAAATTTATTAACATTACAGAGCCATAGACAATACCACCATTTCTTGACCCGGACATTCTTTCACAAGGTTAAAAAGACGCATGTTACTCCTCGTAGAGCGTTATAAGTAAAACATTCGAGTTTGTGTCATCTATTAACAAGCACTTTGCGATGTGTGTATAGCGTGCCAGGGGCTAGCAGTAACTTGATACAGACGTGCGGCTGTGTCTCCATATAATGAGCAGCGGAAAGATTGTAGTTGGGATGGATGGCTGAAACAGCAGGACACTTAGCAGCGGTTATGTGTGGCTTCACTGCCAGAGTGAAACACACTAAGTGAATGCCACCAGCTGTTATTGTGTAATTGGGCTACTGGTTACAGTATCATAGCTGTGCACTGCCTTGCAGGTGAAAAAAGATATTGTATCATTTGGCTAGTGCCGCTGACTGCGCCGGCAGTGTTACTAAATGTAATTTAAGTGTCCTTTGAGCAGTTCCAGTGGAAAGCACTGTCTGATTATAGCAGTGGCTGTCGCATGCGCAGGACCTCAGGGCTAAAGCACGTACTAACTACACCTTTGCAGGAACGAACCTGAAGTCGTCTACGTAGTAAATAATAACCCTCTAAAATCCTCTTGCCTCCTATTGGTTCGGTTCTGCACAGAATCTGGACGCATCCAGTTTTCTGGCTGTAAATGAGAGGTGTTTTCTCACGGGTAATCACTTCAGTTCTAGTCTGAGCCTGATAACCTCAGCAGTAGAGATGAACCACCAATCAAGGAATGGTTGGAATGCTGCTTCAGGGGCTAGAAAGTGCCTTCGATTTGATTCTAGTGATACTTGCAGATATTCGTAAACAGAACTATTTTTTTCTATGTAGGTAAATGTGTGTGTGTTCGCTGTACATAGCTGCAATCTGCTGATGAATTTCGTTGTGTTGCTGATGGGAGTATACCGTCACCCCTCATGCAGTCCACTACATTAGAAGATCTAATGGAACTAGTAGCCACTTCAGACCGCGGCGGACGGCTCGGAATTGGTGAACCAGCACGTAAAAACCGCCGTATTTCGTGATCATATGTACATGTTATTGTTATATACTTTCCTCTCTCTCTGGGAATAATTATAATACATTTGTATAATTCTATGCTTCATTTATCTTGTACATTTTTCAGAGAGTTTGCGGCAACAGGGATGTATGAAGTCTGGTCCAGTCCTATTACTGTGCACTCCCAGAGTGTACCCTCTCTGAAACCTGTGACTGAAGTTGACACAAAGCCCAGTTCACGTGTAGCTGTGGAGATCCAGCTGAACCACCCATGACACGCCATGGTGCGTTTCTCCAGCGTGAGCTCACGGGGAATTATACCAATTGTCACGGGGCAGATATGTAAGTAGTAGTAGTAGTAGTAGTAGTTCTGATCTGTGAATGCTGCTAAGAGGCAGTACTACAGTTGATGATGAGATGATGTCCTTGTACTTCAGAATGACACACCTCATCGAATTACTATGTAATGTAGTGGTAGTACTACCTTCCTAATGAGAGAAAACTCCATAAATCGGCCAGCAGTACGTATCCAACACAACATACCTACTCTTTGTCACATTGCAAGTTACATCCACTGTTGTGTCCAGACGAAACTAGTTTCGTCCTACCATAACTGGAGCTTCGTTGATTGCTCCGTGAGGTGGCAAATAGGAACTGTAACTCATAAAATATTGCCATTAATTGGGTTTCTGCCGGTTATTCGCGTCTTTCCTGTACGATATTTCAGCCGCGTGACTCGCGGTCTTCTTGAGTTGCTGTCTGATACTGATTCCAGTGTGGAACGAGTCCGGTGTTTATGCCTACGTTGTGCTAAGCGTTCCCTCTGCCGTCCGCGCCGCGTCTGGCGCTCTGTCCGTGGTGTGCATCGACCAGTAGCCGCGGCTGTAGCGTTTTCTTCCAGTCGCGGCTTTTCCGATCTCTATGTGCGTACTTTGTGGTTATTATCCGTTGTCAATATATCTGAATTAAGTTCTGAATGGCGTCCAAACTGTGCTAAACGTTTTATCGTCCGATTGTCGTCATTTGAGTCCTTCTGTGAAGTAGGACGTTCTGTCACTGTGCTGTGTCGCGTTAGGCGTTGCGTCCGAAGTTCTTGGCTCCAGGAGCTGCTGCAGTGTTATTTTCAGACCGATTGTGTTAAAATCGTCCTTAGAGACTCGGAAGAGCTTGCTCAGATACTGTGTCTGTTGTCTGAGGTGCCATATCACGTACGTCCTTTGTTACGTACACTAGGCTGTCATCTCTAATTCCATCCTTATACTTGTGTCCCTTGGGGTTGGATGTTGGCTACGTTGCGTCTTCAGAATATCGAGTGCTGGGTTCCAAGCTGAGCTCAGCTGGAAACTGATGGCCCAGTTAATGAGATTCTTCGCAACATTAATCTCAATAGATTGTTTGATTATGCTGTCCCAGTATCTCGATGTTTGTGCTATAATCTTGGCATCATTATACTTCATAGAATGATTGAGATCTAAACAATGCTCGGCAATCGCTGACTTTGTTGCCTGTCTCAGTCTTGCGTGCCGTTGCTGATCTTTGCACATGATGTCAAAGGTCCTGGTCGTTTGGCCGATGTACGCCATACCACATTCACATGGTACGTGGTAGACGCCCGGTTTCTGTAGACGTACGTAATCCTTCACACTCCCTAGCAGAGCCTTAATCTTGGTGGGTGGATGGAACACGCTTTTAATGTTATGTTTGTGGACAATTCTGCTGTTTTATGCAGATATCCGCCCAACATATGGCAAATGTACAACTTTTTGCGTTTCTTCTTGTAGCTCCTCAGGAACCTCTCGTGGGGAAACAGGGCGCAGCGCCTTTTGAAGATCTGGAGAAGAGTACCCATTGTTGTAGAACACGGATTGTAGATGTTCAATCTCCGTCGCCAAATTATCAGGATCTGAGAGAGTTCGTGCCCGGTGAACCAGTGTTCTGAGTGCACCGTTTTTCTGTGCCGGGTGGTGGAAACTGCTGGCCTGCAGGTACAAATCGGTGTGAGTGGGTTTGGGAAAGGGAGTAGTCCTTCCTTCTCCAGTTCCATGGTGAATTTAATGTTAGGGTGACGGGGGTTTAGGTGGTCCAAGAAAACATCGAGCTTTTCCCTCCCGTGGGGCCATATAACAAAGGTGTCATCCACGTATCTAAAACAATTTCGGTTGGCCTAGGGCAGATGTAAGTGCGTCTTCTTCAAATCTTTCCATAAAGAGACTGGCCACTACCGGTGAAAGCGGGTTGCCCATTGCCACCCGTTTCGTTTGCTCGTGGAACTGACCCCCATACAGGACGTACGTCGAAGTCATTGGGCAATGAGGTAGGTGGCTGTGCCAGTATTGTTGACTATTGGTCGTAGAGGAACCCCTTCTTTGTGCACCTTAGGCAGGCCATAAAATCTGTGTGGTACTGGTGCTTTAGCCCTTAGCTGCTTAACGGTCTTTTCTGGAAGGCCGGCTTGCTTTAGAAGAGCCCTGGTCTTCTTATCCCCCTTGTCTGTGGGGTCCCTTTCTATTGGTCTGTATGCCGGGTCGTCTAGAAGTCGTCGCAGCTTGTTGTCATAATCTGCCTTCTGTAGGACGACGGTCGCATTCCCATTATCTGCTGGTAAGAAGATGCTCTCAGCATATGTCGGGACGTGTGCCTATCACATTCGAAACGCATAGGATTTCCTACAACGGCTCAGGCAGCTACAGATCTCGGACTTTGATATTATGGTCAGTTTCGACGCGGTCTCCCTGTTCACCCGCTTACCACTGAATGATTCACTTGAGCTCATTGGAGAAAAATGGCTCTGAGCACTATGGGAGTTAACTTCTGAGGTCATCAGTCCCCTAGAAGCTAGAACTACTTAAACCTAACTAACCTAAGGACATCATACACATCCGTGCCAGAGGCAGGATTCGAACCTGCAACCGTAGCGGTCGCGCGGTTCCAGACTGTAGCGCCTAGAACCGCTCGGCCACCCCGACCGGCCATTGGAGGAAAGTTCGACGGTGCGCTCCTGGACTTATTCAGACACGTAATGACTTCGACGTACTTCCTGTATGGGGGTCAATTCTACGAGCAAACGGAAGGGTAGCCCGCTCTCGCCGGTGGTGGCTAATCTCTTTACGGAAAATTTGAAGAAGACACACTTACATCGGCCCGAGATCAACTGAAATGCTGTTTTAGGTGCGTGGATGACACCTTTGTCATATGGCCCCACGGGAGGGAAAAGCTCGATGTTTTCTTGGACCACCTAAACCCGCGCCACCCTAACATTAAATTCACCATGGAACTGGAGAAGGAAGGACTACTCCCTTTCCTAGATGTACTAGTTAGGAGGAAGGGAGATGGTACCTTCACTCACGGGGTGTACCGCAAAACCACTCACACCGATTTGTACCTGCAGGCCAGCAGTTTCCACCACCCGGCACAGAAAAACGGTGTACTCAGAACACTGGTTCACTGGGCACGAACTCTGTCAGATCCTGATAATTTGGCGACGGAGATAGAACATATACAACCCGTGTTCTACAAAAACGAGTACTCTTCTCGAGATCTTCAAAAGGCGCTCCGCCCTGTTTCCCACGAGAGGTTCCTGAAGAGATACAAGAAGAAACGCAAAAGGCTGCACATTTGCCATATGTGCGGCCAATATCTGACAAAATCAGCAAAATTCTCCGCAAACATAACATTAAAAGCGTGTTCCATCCACCCACCAAGATTTAGGCTCTGCAATGGAATGTGAAGGATGGCCTGCGTCCTCAGAAACCGGTCGTTTACCACGTACCATGTGAGTGTGGTGTGGCATACATCGGCCAGGCGACCAGGACCGTTAAGATCAGGTGCAAAGAGCACCAAAGGCACTCAGGACTGAGACAGACAACCAAGTCAGCGATTGCCGAGCATTGTTTAGAACTCAGTCATACTCTGAAGTATAATGATGCCAAGATTATAGCACAAACATCGAGATACTGGGACAACATAATCAAACAATCTATTGAGATTAATGTTGCGGAGAATCTCATTAACTGGGCCATTAGTTTCCAGCTGAGCTTGGCTTGGAACCCAGCACTCGATCTTCTGAAGACGAAACGTAGCCAACATCCAACCCCAAGGGACACAGGTATAAGGATGGAATTAGAGATGACAGCCCAGTGTACGTAACAAAGGACGTACGTGAAATGGCACCTCAGACAACAGTCGAAGCATCTGAGGAAGCTCTTCCGAGTCTCGAAGGACGATTTGAACACAATCGGCCTGAAAATAACACTGCAGCAGCTCCTGGGGCCAAGAACTTGGGACACAACGCCTAACGCGACACAGCACAGTAACAGAACATCCTACTTCACAGAAGGACTCAAATGACGACAATCGGACGATAAAACGTCTAGCACAGCTTGGACGCCATTCAGAACTTAATTCAGATATATTGACAACGGATAATAACCACAAAGTACGCGCACAGCGTTCGAAAAAGCCGCGACTAGAAGAAAACTACAGCCGTTGCTATTGGTCGGCGTACACCACAGACAGAGCGCCAGACGCGGCGCAGACCGCAGAGGGAACGCTTAGCACAACGTACTCGTTCCACACTGGAATCAGTATCAGACAGCATCTCAAGAAGACCGCGAGTCACGCGGTTGAAATATCGTGCAGGAAAGACACGAATAACCGGCAGAATCCCGATTAATTATCATGACAACGCCTCGCCGGGAAAGCTTGAAGAATTTCGTGAAATATTAGTTCATTGTATTGCGTTAATGAATGAAAGATTTACTTACCTTTCGAGAGACGTCTTGCCGCACAAGTACTAGATGATTTACATCTGTCTGTGACTAATAAAGCAACACTTGATACACTAATTAGCAAACCGTTCTCTTGAGGTACAATGTTTGTGCTTTACAATAGTACAAGTACATCAGAAAGTTTAACAACTCGTCGTTGCTACACTGTGTTGTTGAGTCTTTCAGATGACGTCACGAACTGGGGGCAGAGTCCTTCCGTGCTCGGTGGCCTGGATGTCTGTGTTGTCTTCATCATCTCATCATCATTCGGGAAGTGAGTAGACTGGGAATGGAAGGATTTGGAACTTGTACAGGACTGCTGCTGACCACGATAGTGAGCTCCCCACAAACCAACATCATTATCGTCATCATCATCCACGAGCGGCTGTGTTTAACCCTCAGTGCGAGGACGCTGCTGTCCTGAGAGGAGAGGCTCGATCTTCAGCAGTTCCTCCCGTATGTCATTGTGAACTGCAAAAGACATCTGTATTGTATCGGCATACATTGCTGACTTGGGTGTGGCAGCGCGATCTCTGGATGATGCCACACCCACACAGCTCGTATCTTACACACATCGAAAGACAATTTATTGCTGGCAGGTTCTTGTAGACTTCTGTGTTCTGAATCTGGGCAGTAGTTCTACAAAGTCCTGTGTAAATACAGTTATTTTTCGAAACCGATTCTGAAATCAATTGCAACCGTTCATTTTCCCGTTGCTATATTGACCTTGGCCCAGATATCACATGTAACTGAAGTATTCTCTATGATCCATCAGCTTGGCTAGTCAGAATATCTCTGTTCTGTAAAACCACTTAATTAGCATATCATTAGTTTCTGTATAGTCACTGGCTCTATGATTTTAAATATTCTTCACTTATCGGAGAGATATGGGCCTCTATAATCATTAAATTTCAAACATTGGCATTTCTTATTTAAAACCCGAGTAATATATTTTCACCCGAGATCATCATTTCTTCCAGGCAGTAGAATAACATAAACAAATTAACTGCAAATTAGGTTTAAATTTAAACATTCACTTCACTGAATTGTTTAGAGCGTTCTACCTAAAGAATATGTCAATAGCAATTATCACTTTTAACTGATTTCCTATCATGAACCGAATTAAGAAAGTCCATTTGCCCCCTTACGTAAATTTTTTACGAATCTGAGGTAACGTATCTCTTCATGAGTGTCAACAGGAATCTCGTGTTTAATTACGTAGCTTCATAGATTGTCATTACTATCCCCAATGCCACTACTGAAAAGATATTCTTCACAAATTTTTCAACACCGATATCAAATTAATTCCAACAGCTTCACAACAGTTTTATCTGAAAGCAATGCATATGGCATTGTGTAGCGTAATTACAAGATCAGCTTACAACTCTTGACCTTCAATTACAACGTGTGCCAGTTTTGCAAAGAGAGTGTCCCACAGTCGTCAATGGCCCATGGTATTTAGTGGAGTGCAGTTCTGTGCTGCGAGGTCACCGCCCCCCAACTCTCCTTCAGACAGAAGGCACTAGTGGTGTTGAAGAAAAAATACCATTTTTTATATTACACTCAAAACCCGTATTTAGTTAGAACGCGTTCTTACTATTTAAAACTAGTTTTTACTGAGCCACTTCGTCAAAAGGCGTTCTGCCTAGTTAAAACTAGTTCTAACTGACTTTCGCTTTTGACCAGCAGTAAATTCTAGTTGTAACTAAGGCTATCAGTATCAACTAGTTTTAACTAGTAAGAACGCGTTGTAACTAAATTAGACAGAACTAGTTTTAACTAAATTTATTTTGGGGCAAATATTAAAATTAAGAGCAACTACGTGTTGATTGAAATAAAAAACAGCATTTTTGTATTGTACAATGCAATATTTATTGGAATATTGATCATACATCCAAACACATTCCAGATAGTGAAAACAAGAAGCCGCCGACACGAAAATGGCGAGAGTTGTTGCAAACTGGATGACAACGGGGAAAACATAAGAAGAGAAACGTACATGTATTGTGAAGAGTGTGATGTTGCATTGCGTGCTATACCATACAAAGAGTCATTTCTAATAAATATTCTTCAAGAAACATTGTTTCTTTTAGATCTACCACTAAAACCCTTCCTCATTACATAAAAATTAATAATAAATAATTTTAAATTCTGCAACAGCGTTACTACTGTGAAAACCTTCGAATTGTTAGGTATTCAGTTGTTAGATAATCACTTGCCCCCACAACAATCGCACATAAGCGTGTCAAATACGCGCCGCTACAATAGGCGCTAGAGGCGCGGAAAAAAGTTACACGCGCGGGAACAGTTCCAGGCGCCAAAACACCCCCGCCCGAGCAGCGATGCAGAGGCCGACAATAGCCCGCCACTGGGCGCTTTTCGCCTCAACAAACAACACGGTCGAGGGGTTAAGCACGTGTAGATCAGCTTGTACGTATTTATCGTGGCAGATCTAAATCAAGAAAGGCGATGGAAAAAGAATTTGTGAGAAGGATGTTACGGATTGAAGAACACGACAAAAGAGAAAACCACTACAATGTTATGACAAAAAAATCTTACCATAAATTAGTGGACGAAATTGAAGAAGCACAATCAGCTGAGAAAAAGACATAGAAGCAGTATAGAAGATTAAATCGATTCAAGGTTACTAATACTTGTGGGACCAGGAAGTTAGTGACAAGAAAAGAGCCTGTGAAGTACTACTTATGTGTCGAAGAAATTTTCAACGTTACTGAAGCAGCTCACCAAGCCGCTGGTCACGGAGGTCGAGACAGATTGAAGGTTGAAACTTCAAGAAAATATGCAAACATAACAGTGGAGGTGATAAACATTTATCTGTCTATGTGTGAAACATGTCAGCGCATAAGGAGTATTAAGAAAAGGGGGCATGTTTCGAAACCTATACTTCATTCAGAAATGAACGGTCGTTCCCCAGTTGATCCGATCGACATTCAAACTCAAGACATCGTGGATTTAAGTATATAATGTTGTATCAGGACCACTTGACAAAATTTGTTTTGTTACGTGCACTGCAAAGCAAGAGAGCAGAGGAAGTGGCACATCATTTAGCAGATATATTTTTGAGATTTGGTACTCCTTGTATTTTACACACTGACAACGGCAGAGAATTTGTTAATTCTGTCATAAACGAGCTGGCTGTATTTTGGCCTGAGTGGAAACTGGTTCACGGAAAACCGAGGCACAGCCAAAGGCCAAGGTTCTGTTGAACGCGCTAACCAAGACATTGAAAAAATGTTGACATCACGGATATGTGACAACGTTACCACCAACTGGTCAAACGGGCATATGAAAAATCGGGCATATCATTCTGGTATCAAGGAAACACCTTACAAAGCTATGTTTGGCACAGAACCACTAGTAGGGCTCATAGCTCCAAGTTTGACTCTAGATGTTATTAACCAGATACAACATGAAAATGATCTAAAAGACACTTTAAATAAAATTAATGTGGTAGACGCAGTAAGTGAGACACCTGATGAACTCGAACTACCACACGACTCAGAGGTGATAGCGGTTATGGCTAGCAGCAACGGACAGATTGCAAATGCAGCCAGGCAAGAAGATGCAGAAGCTTTGCCCAGTACATGAATACAGTCTCCAACAACAGCAGCAGCCAAGCAAGAGGATCCAGAAGCTGAAGCTATTATGAAACGACTATCTCAAATACGAACAGCTAGAGAAAACACTCATGAAAACCTGACGAAACAGCCCAAAAGAATTATGATGGCTTCAGATTCAATACACGCCACTGTAGAAATCAGTGACAATATAATTATACCAATTTCTGTTATCGACAGAGCAAAAGCAGATATCCCCAATATTACTGGAGTTGTTCTTCATAAACATGAACACTGTTTGCACACGATTGGAATGAAATAATGGATACTCGACAAATTGTATTGCAGGTATGTATTTCTAAACTGATTTCAATAATTAAGGACAAATGTTAGACATATTCCTTACTTCGTTCATTTAATGCCCTGAAAATGTTACTAACTATTCAAGTAATTAATTAATACTTTAAGTTTTAATACTTAGATTGTAATATACACTCCTGGAAATTGAAATAAGAACACCGTAAATTCATTGTCCCAGGAAGGGGAAACTTTATTGACACATTCCTGGGGTCAGATACATCACATGATCACACTGACAGAACCACAGGCACATAGACACAGGCAACAGAGCATGCACAATGTCGGCACTAGTACAGTGTATATCTACCTTTCGCAGCAATGCAGGCTGCTATTCTCCCATGGAGACGATCGTAGAGATGCTGGATGTAGTCCTGTGGAACGGCTTGCCATGCCATTTCCACCTGGCGCCTCAGTTGGACCAGCGTTCGTGCTGGACGTGCAGACCGCGTGAGACGCCGCTTCATCCAGTCCCAAACATGCTCAATGGGGGACAGATCCGGAGATCTTACTGGCCAGGGTAGTTGACTTACACCTTCTAGAGCACGTTGGGTGGCACGGGATACATGCGGACGTGCATTGTCCTGTTGGAACAGCAAGTTCCCTTGCTGGTCTAGGAATGGTAGAACGATGGGTTCGATGACGGTTTGGATGTACCGTGCACTATTCAGTGTCCCCTCGACGATCACCAGTGGTGTACGGCCAGTGTAGGAGATCGCTCCCCACACCATGATGCCGGGTGTTGGCCCTGTGTGCCTCGGTCGTATGCAGCCCTGATTGTGGCGCTCACCTGCACGGCGCCAAACACGCATACGACCATCATTGGCACCAAGGCAGAAGCGACTCTCATCGCTGAAGACGACACGTCTCCTTTCGTCCCTCCATTCACGCCTGTCGCGACACCACTGGAGGCGGGCTGCACGATGTTGGGGCGTGAGCGGAAGACGGCCTAACGGTGTGCGGGACCGTAGCCCAGCTTCATGGAGACGGTTGCGAATGGTCCTCGCCGATACCTCAGGAGCAACAGTGTCCCTAATTTGCTGGGAAGTGGCGGTGCGGTCCCCTACGGCACTGCGTAGGATCGTACGGTCTTGGCGTGCATCCGTGCGTCGCTGCGGTCCGGTCCCAGGTCGACGGGCACGTGCACCTTCCGCCGACCACTGGTGACAACATCGATGTACTGTGGAGACCTCACGCCCCACGTGTTGAGCAATTCGGCGGTACGTCCACCCGGCCTCCCGCATGCCCACTATAAAGTCCGTCAGCTGCACATACGGTTCACGTCCACGCTGTCGCGGCATGCTACCAGTGTTAAAGACTGCGATGGAGCTCCGTATGCCACGGCAAACTGGCTGACACTGACGGCGGCGGTGCACAAATGCTGCGCAGCTAGCGCCATTCGACGGCCAACACCGCGGTTCCTGGTGTGTCCGCTGTGCCGTGCGTGTGATCATTGCTTGTACAGCCCTCTCGCAGTGTCCGGAGCAAGTATGGTGGGTCTGACACACCGGTGTCAATGTGTTCTTTTTTCCATTTCCAGGAGTGTATTTTATAATATGCATTAAGTACCTAATCGCCTTTCAAACAAGCTAATTAAAAGTTCTCTTCCAGATCCGAATTCGACGTGTCCAAAGAGAAATTCTTGCTGCTGGAAGACGCGCCAGACACAAAGGTATCATTAAGAACTACTACCAAGATGGCAGCCTTAGGATCAGGACAAGGATTTGTTCGCTGTGTGTGTAAGAAGGTATGTATTTCAAAAAAGGTGCTTTTGTAGGAAAAAAGGAAACTTTTGTAGCTCAAAATGTCATGACAGTTTGCCTTGAAATTACAAATAATCAGAATTTAATTGTTAAATTTTTTTGGCACGTTTCTCTTTTATTAAGACTGTAGCAATTTTTGTCAAATGTATGAGTAATTATTATACTTTTACTGCATAATTATTTTGTTTCCACTTTCGCACCTAATACTGTTAATATGGCTCTGTAATGTTCCTTAAAATGTTTCTTCAGTGTGTGGTTATTCTTGTATTGCTGTAGTTAATATTAATGACTTAGATGTATGATCAATATTCTCAATAAATATTGCATTGCACAATACAAAAGTGCTGTTTCTTATTTCAATCAACACATAGTTGCTCTTAATTTTAATATCTGCCCCAAAATTAATTTAGTGAAAACTAGACTGTCTATTTTAGTTAGAACGCGTTCTTACTAGCTGAAGCTGGTTTATACTGATAGCCTTAGTTTCAACTAGAATTTACTGCTGGTCAAAAACGAAAGTCAGTTAAAACTAGTTTTAACTAGGCAAAACGCGTTTTGAGAAGTGGCTCAGTAAAAACCAGTTTTAACTAGTAACAACGCCTTGTAACTAAAAACTGCTTTTGACTGTAACATCTACATTTGGGACTGATAGTTGTGGAGATGCCTTCTGAAGCAAGTAAGGACGCCCATCAGCAAGCGCTTTTCCCCTTTGCACTGTACACGGATTTCGAGTGCCTCCCAGCTCCTATGGTGTGTTGTGAAGCTGCACCCATTGCAGGACCTTCTAAAAGAGGACGGACTAGTGTAGTACAGGCAATCTCCTTAGTAGACCTGTTACATTTTTTAAGTGTCCTGCGAGTAAAACGCAGTCTTTAGCTAGCCTTCCTCACAACATTTTCTATGTGTTCCTCCCAATTTAAGTTGTTCGTAATTGTCATTCCTTTGTATTTAGTTCAATTTACGACCTTTGGATTTGACTGATTTTTCGTGTACTCTAAGTTTAACGGATTCCATTGCGCACTCATGCGGATGACCTTACACTCTTCATTATTTAGGGTCAATTGCCAATTTTCGCACCTTATAGATATCTTTTCGAAATCGTTTGCAATTCGTTCTGATGAATTTACTCGACGACAAGCGATCATCTGCAAACAATCTAAGATGGCTGCTCAGATTGTCTGCTAAATCGTTTATACAGATAAGGAACAGCAGAGGGGTTATAACACTACCTTTAGGAACGCCAGAAATCTCTTCTGTTTTACTCGATGACTTTCCGTCAGTTACTATGAACAATGACCTCTCTAACAGCAAATCACGAATCCAATCATATAACTGAGACGATATCCCATAAGCACGCAATTTGATTACAAGCCACTTGTGAGGTAAAGTGTCAAGCCTTCTGAAAATCTAGAAATACGGAATAAATTTGAAACTCGTATCAATAGAACTCAACTCGTGTGAGTAAAGAGCTAGTTGTTTTTTTACAAGAATCATGTGTTCCAAATCCGTGTTGATTGTGTGTCAATAGACCGTTCTCTTCGAGGTAATTCATAATGTTCGAACACAATATATGTTCCAAAACCTACTGCATGCCGGTGGTAATGATGTGGGCCTGTAATTTAGGAATTTACTCCTACTGCTTTTGTTGAATAGTAGTGTGCCTTGGCAACTTTTCACTCTTTGGGTACGTATCTTTCGTCGACCGAACGGTAGTATATGATTGTTAGGTGTGCATTTGCATACTCTGAAAGGAACCTAATTGGTATACAGTGTGGACCGAAAGACTTGCTTTTATTAAGTGATTTTGTTGCCTCACTACACCGAAGGAACCTACTTCTATGTTATTCATGGTGGCAGCTGTTCTTGGTTCGAATCCTGGAATATTTACTTCGTCTTCTATGGTGAAGGACTTTCGGAATGCTGTGTTTAGCAACTCAGCTTTAGCAACACTGTCATTGATAGTATTTCCATTGTTATCGCTCAGAAAAGGCACTGATTTTGTCTTGCCTCTACGTCACATACGACCAGAATCTCTTTGGATTTCGAGACAAAGTTTCTTTCTACAAACTATTATAGGCATATCGCATTTAAGGCTGCGCTAAATTTCGAGCTTCTGTAAAAGATTGACAGTATTGGAGATTTTGCATTCGTTTAAATTTGACTTGCTTATTTCGTTGCCAAATTTAAACGAACGCAATATATATACTATGACGTCACACACATAAACACACACACACACACACACACACACACACAGACACACACACACACACACACACTAGTAATGGAATGATGTCTTAGTAATGATATATAAACTGTTGCCATGGTGCGTTATGAACAACCTGGTGAAAATATATTAAATTGAGTAAAATCCCAAAAAATATGATACATTTGTAAAACTGTGGAAGAATAGGAGTACTTACGTAGCTGCCAATGTGTGGTCTCTGCTGATACCTTGAACGATGTAATGTTAAACCGATATTAACAAATAGCCATAGCCTAGATCTCAGGTGGCGTGACAGGGTTATTACAAATGGTTGAAGCGATTTCACAGCTCTACAATAACTTTATTATTTGAGATATTTTCACAATGCTTTGCACACACATACAAAAACTCAAAAAGTTTTTTTAGGCATTCACAAATGTTCGATATGTGCCCCTTTAGTGATTCGGCACACATCAAGCCGATAATCAAGCTCCTCCCACACTCGGCGCAGCATGTCCCCATCAATGAGTTCGAAAGCATCGTTGATGCGAGCTCGCAGTTCTGGCACGTTTCTTGGTGGAGGAGGTTTAAACACTGAATCTTTCACATAACCCCACAGAAAGAAATCGCATGGGGTTAAGTTGGGAGAGCGTGGAGGCCATGACATGAATTGCTGATCATGATCTCCACCACGACCGATACATCGGTTTTCCAATCTCCTGTTTAAGAAATGCCGAAAATCATGATGGAAGTGCGGTGGAGCACCATCCTGTAGAAAGATGAAGTCGGCGCTGTCGGTCTCCAGTTGCGGCACGAGCCAATTTTCCAGCATGTCCAGATACACGTGTCCTGTAACGTTTTTTTCGCAGAAGAAAAAGGGGCCGTAAACTTTAAACCGTGAGATTGCACAGAACACGCTAACTTTTGGTGAATTGCGAATTTCCTGCACGAATGCGTGAGGATTCTCTACCGCCCAGATTCGCACATTGTGTCTGTTCACTTCACCATTAAGAAAAAATGTTGCTTCATCACTGAAAACAAGTTTCGCACTGAACACATCCTCTTCCATGAGCTGTTGCAACCGCGCCGAAAATTCAAAGCGTTTGACTTTGTCATCGGGTGTCAGGGCTTGTAGCAATTGTAAACGGTAAGGCTTCTGCTTTAGCCTTTTCCGTAAGATTTTCCAAACCGTCGGCTGTGGTACGTTTAGCTCCTTGCTTGCTTTATTCGTCGACTTCCGCGGGCTACGGGTGAAACTTGCCCGCACGCGTTCAACCGTTTCTTCGCTCACTGCAGGCCGACCCGTTGATTTCCCCTTACAGAGGCATCCAGAAGCTTTAAACTGTGCATACCATCGCCGTGTGGAGTTAGCAGTTGGTGGATCTTTGTTGAACTTCGTCCTGAAGTGTCGTTGCACTGTTATGACTGACTGATGTGAATGCATTTCAAGCACGACATACGCTTTCTCGGCTCCTGTCGCCATTTTGTCTCACTGCGCTCTCGAGCGCTCTGGCGGCAGAAACCTGAAGTGCGGCTTCAGCCGAACAAAACTTTATGAGTTTTTCTATGTATCTGCAGTGTGTCGTGACCATATGTCAATGAATGGAGCTATAGTGAATTTACGAAATCGCTTCAATCATTTGTAATAGCCCTGTAATTTGCTGTTAACAAACAGATGCAGCCTGATCCTGTCCCTCTGCTGCCCTGCTCCTTAGTAAACTCCACCCTCCCAAGTGTCACAGTTATAAAAAACGATGTTGGGGAGGGGGATGGAGAAGGGTTTCCCGCCATTTTACTGTGCTCCCATTGGCTGGGAACGGTTTTCCACCAATTTTATGTCACATGGCAGCTATCAAGTTATGTCATGACCTTGAAAATAGCTCGCACAATTGCATAATGCCTGTGGGGAATTCCCCTGGGAGACCTTCATCAATTCCCAGTGGTTCCACAGGAGAGAGGGAGGTCAGAGACCTTGAGATAAGATCGTTATCTCCGACCGTTCTCTCCTTAATAACCTACTGCTTGTTACTAAAATATGTATGATTTTCTGTTAACAGAACTAACAGCCAAGTGTGATAACAACACCCATGCATGGCTTTGTGGCAACACGCGTTACAATAATTGTTTCCTATTGATCTAATCTAGCACCGAACTGGGGTACATCCGATTTTCGGCTATAGATACGAGGCGTTTCAGGGCGACAAGCCATCCGAATTTGAGACCTGCCGGCAGCACATCAACAGCACTGATAGCAACAGCTGGGATCAAGAGGTATAACGTAAATGGTTATTATTATTGCTTATAATGGACTAGTAAACGTCTCCTATTTGACTCTAGTCACCCTACAGGTATGTATTTAAGACATTTTTCTTGTACTTTTATCTGCAATCTGCTGGTTATTTTCTTCTTCTTTTTCCGAAGCTGATGTGATGATCGTGTATGGACCTGATCTTGCACCCGCAACAACAGCTCCGCAATCTGACATCATGATGATACATTCATCACTCCACAGCCCAGTCCGTCGATGACGTATTCACCGTGCCTACGAAATCCTGCCTGGCTCATCATATTCAGTGTGGTAAAGGCTGATGACACCAGTTCATTTGCCAACACAGCCACGCTTTCAGCACCTTGGACCATCTGATAATCCTCATGGACCTTCGTTACTCGGTGCTCTTGATGATGATATCGTGTTGTCATGCTGAGCTGCAGGATAAGATATTACAAGTCATCATGGAAAATAATGACGTGGCGAGAGGCTTGTGGTCTTAATTGAACACTGCTAATTTTGAAAGTAAATAGAACTATTATTTCTTTCTTTACACGTGATACATTCCAGTATTTTTTCTTTCTTTACAGATCACATGGAGGCCATGTGCAGACATAAGCCTGCACCTCCAATTATTCTGCCACCACAGTCTCAAACAGCGCCACAGCCAGGTCCATCATAACCAGTGTGGTAGAGGCTGATACACGAGCTTGTTTGCCAAGACGCCACAGCCTCCACAGACTGGTCTATCTCACAATCGCCATGGTCCTTCATGGCATCAGGCATTGCCTCTACATCACTCTGGGCCTAGCAGCAGCTGTACCCCCACCCAGTCTGTTACGGATCTCCAAGTAAGTCCTGCAGCTGTACTGGACTACTCTGTGGTTCATGATGGTTTTAGGGAGAGGATCTCAGAGGCTCTTACTGGCAACACGAATCCTGGATACCAAGCTCCTACATATTTTCGCGATGCCTGTCAATGCGTTTTTTAAAGGGTGCTCCCTGAAATCGTCAATGACCCACAGTATCTTGCCATTCCAGTATTTAGGAGTAACTGTCAAAGGGTCCTTAATTGGAATTACCACATAAAACAAATAGTAGGAAAAGGAAATGTCGCACAGAGTTTTGTGGGAAGAATTTTAGGGAAATGTAACTCATCCGTGAAGGGAGTGGCTTATAAGGCGTTTGTTTGCCCGATTCTTGAGCATTGTTCACTAATATGGGATCCCTACCAGGTAGGACTGACAGAGAAGGTAGAGAAGATAGAACGAAGAGCGGCGCGTTTCGTCACGGTATTGTTTACTCGACGTGACAGTCTGATGCTGCTTACAGTGCTGGCCGCACACACGACCCTTAGCGACGCATCTTAATCAAGTTGTGCATTCCTAGGAAAAAATTTTATAATGTACAAATATATTTTTATTTTTAACGTGAGCACTGTTGCTCTAAACCAGGGCTTCACAACATACGTGCTCGCGGAGCAAGCTGTGAGCAGCAAGGCGCGAGCACGGAGCAGTGCGAGCACGCTACCCCCACTACCGGACCAGAGCGGAGAGTGGGGAGAGTCACGTCGGGCACACAACAGCTGCCGCCAGTCAATGTAAATCATGTAAATCCGCGCCCACCTGCAGGGATATCACTCACGAGTTATTACTGTGACAAATGAAACAAATGAAGGAGAATGTACACGTGCCACATAATTTTATTAGCTTAGTGTATGCCTCTACATTAGTATTAATTTGTGAACTGTTACACAATAAAAGGTGTCACTGAAGCGTGGGATTCTCTGTTATCTTGTACTTTTTGCCCTTTACAATTGCGTCTATGTTCGGAGTAATTGTTCTTGTGCATCGTAGGCGCAGCGTGCAGTTTAAATTTCGATCGGACAATGCGTTTCTCAGGCGCATCTTGTTACATTTCATTGCAGAGAACAGTTATTCACAAACACACATGGAACCGAACATTGATATTATTGTAGCCGCCAGTTTGTGCAAATGAGGAAATCTATCCTGAGGGAAGTGTCTGTAAAATTCCAAAATGTTTTTCTTGTTCTGAAATTTGTCTCTGGATTCTCTGTCACACTGCAGGTCAATAATTTCTAGTTGCAGCTCAGGACGAATCCCTTCAATATTCGCTGAATATGGAGAGGAGAACAGATCAGAATCACTGTCTAGTGCTGTCAGATCTCGAAAGCGTTGATCAAATTCTTCCTTTAGGGCAACTAAACTATGTGAATAACTTTCACAATATTTGTGAACATCTTGCATGGATGATAATTTAGGAAAATAAGCTAGATTTCCTGTTTCCAGCTGACTCACCCAAAGTGTCAATTTCATTTTAAAAGCTCGTATTCGATCTATGAAATGAGTAATTAGCAAATCTTTACCTTGTAGTGAAATGTTCAAAGCATTCAGATGGCTAGTTAAATCTGCTAAGAACGCGAGATCACATTTCCATGAACGCTCTTTCAATTCAGGAACACACACGTTATTTATTTCCATGAACATATTTATCTCATCTAATAGGCAAAAATTCGATTTAATAATTTGCCACGACTAAGCCAGCGGACCTCGCTGTAATAAGGCAGGCTACCAAACTGGCTTTCTACATCCTCAAGAAAGCTTTTAAATTGTCTGTGTTGTAGCCCATGCTTCCTTATATAATTGGTTGTACGAACAACACTCATCACATTTTTTAGAGTGTTACTCTTTGCACATAATTTTTCCTGGTGGATCACACAGTGAACGCCCCTTATTTCATTCGGCACGGTCAGTTTTTGCATTTTCTCCTTCAACAGCGCAACGAAACCTAATTTTTTCCCTGTCATCGCTGGTGCACCGTCTGTAGACACTGAAACTAAAGAATTTCACGACAATCCTATACTTTCAACACTTTCTTCAACACTACTTAAAATATCACCTCCGGTTGTAGTGTTCCTCATGGCTACTACGTCGAGGAGCTCCTCCCTCACCTGAAGATCTCTATTAACACCTCTAATAAATATGGAAAGCTGCGCTGTTCCAGTGATATCAACACTTTCGTCCAGAGCTAGAGAATACGCCATAAAATATTTACAGATATTTGCAAGATGGCTCTGGACGTCGTCTGCCATGTCCTGTATGCGACGCATAATGGTCATGTCAGATAATGGCACAATCCGAAACTGTTCAACTTGAGTTGGACACAAATGTTCCGCTGCAACTACCAAACATCTTTTATTAAATTGCCATCAGTGAAGGGGTGCAGGGATTTTGCTAAAAACAAAGCAATTTTGTAGCTCACTCTGAGAGCTGCCTCAGTTAATTTTTCTTCGTTATCCAGATCTTCTTCGGATAGCTTCCTTTTAAGTTTAATAACTTCCTGTGCACGATCTGGTCCATCACATTTTCCACTTCCGTAGTCTTTCGCCTGGTACGACATATAATGTCGCTGCAAATTAAATTTCCTAAGAGAATTCAGCGTTTTGTGACATACTAAACATTTTGCAACACCATCTTTTTCTGTAAACAGATACAATTCCTCCCAATGGGGGTTTGAACTGCGAAAGCATGGTTGGGGTTACACAACGGCGACTTGACATGATTCTTAACCAGCGAAGTGACTGTTAGAGCTTGTCGTAGTACTTTTAACGTTACACAGTCGGTTCGAATTCAATAGGCACGCTGCGGTCGTATTCAAACGTGCGCGCGCATTTCCCCTCCCTCCCCTCCCTCCCTACTCCGCGACCTTGCACCTGCTCGCGAGCACGTGCCTGAGCAGACGCGAGTACTCGCGCTCAAAACCGGCCAGTTGTTAAGCCCTGCTCTAAACCATTTCATAACTATTTACTCTATGTAATGTAAAATTTTTTTACTTCTGATGAAGGCTGCCTTAGAGCAGTTGAAACCTAGGTAAAGTTGAAAATTTTTTACCTGTGCAACCGAAGAGCTGTATTTTCAAATAATATTATAAATTTCGTCTACGGTTCTGCATTATCGACCATGTTCCAAATTGTTTGGGAAGAGTCAGATATCATATTACTTCCTCTCACATACATCTCACGTAATGACCACGACGAGAAAATTCGAGAAATTAGAGCCAATACAGAGGCTTACCGACAATTGTTCTTCAAACGCGCCATTCGCTAGTAGAACAAGGTAGAACAGTTAGTGGTACCAGAGGTACCCTGTGCCACACATCATTAGGTGGCTGGCAGAGTATGATGTAGGTACAGATTAAGTGCAAAGCAGTCCTATACTGTGAGCTGATCCTGCACTGGAAACAGAACAGAAATGCTGGTGAGGTGAAAAGCATCGCCAGCATCTAGGGGAGAACTAGTTGATATCGTGAGGCAATTCAATTACAGAGTCCTCTGGAACTTTGTGCAAGTGTCATATTTTGATGTTTCTCCGAAATACAGGAAAAAGGATCTGGTAAAGGACACAGGACTGTACTCCACCTTGACAAAAATCTAGTGCCTGTGAGCATTGTGATTGCAGAAACATGTCATTCCCCATAAAACTCCAGGACGTACCAAAATTCGAGAGGTGGAACCCAGATGTTTCAGTTCAAGTACTCAACTTCGATGTTGATAATAGTAAGCCAGAAGAAGAAGATGACCATGAGCACACTGTGCAGAACAAAGAAGTCAAGCATAAATTAGTTGGATCGCTCTAAATTTCACAAATTAGCCGGTGAGCGCCCCAAACACCTAGATCTGTTGCTTTTCTCCAAGGGTGAGAAGCAACACTACATATGGATCAGAAACATTTCCTGCCTATCTTTCCTCTCTGTTGAGTAAAGACTGACAAAAACGACATTTTTGCCATAGATGTCTCAACTCTTTTTCAATGACTGAGTATCTTGAAAGGCACCTGACTGATTGTTCGAATTAGAAACTGGTATGTGCAGAAATTCCTACCGAGGATAAAGAATTCTTAAATTTTAAAAATACTCACCACCAGGAGCAACCTTCATTCGTAATGTATGCAGACTCTGAGTGCTTCTTAGCTTCTGCGGTGTGTCCTGAAGGTGTTCCTAATGCCTGTCACATACAGAATGGCACATGCTGTATGCGGCAGTAAATAACGTTGTATGCTCGTATGACGGCAGTCACAACAAATTCGAATCAGTAGTGAGAGAGAATCGTGAGAGATGATTGCTCTCTGAACCAAAAAATGTTATTTTGGAGGTCGATGGAGTTTATTGTGAGAACACTGCCATGACCAATTTGCAGGAGAATGGTGTCTTATATGAACAGGCAGTTATTATGGACTGCCATTCGATAGAGAGGCAGAAACTCCACGTAGGGACAGTTGTCATCTTACGTGCAAGTTCCATGGCACAGTCCACAATGCATGCACCTTGAACTACCAACTTGCTTTTCAGCTTCCTCGCATTGAGAGGATATACATATCACCAGAGCTGCATTTTCTCATGATGGAAAGTTTCATCTTGTGATGAAGAAGGGAGTATTTCCCTATGAATACCTGGATTTGGAGGAGAGAATCAGTGAAACCACGTTTCCAGCATAACCACTTTCTCCAATAAACTTATAGGCACTGCCATAATGGATGTGGTGTATGAGTATACAGTGAATGTTTCGCCGGAGTTCGACATACACGAACACTGATTTATGTCGGCTCTTGGACATCTTTGAGAAGATTCAGACTGGTCACACAGTTTCTCGATCCTGCCTTTTATTACACTGTGCCAGGACTTTGTGGGACACAATATTAACGAAGATCTGTGTCGAGATTGAATTGCCAACCAATTTTGACATGTTGCACTTCTTTGAATTCTGGGATACATTGTTGGCTTTGCCAGTACATGCACAGATATGCCAAGGCGAATACAGTGTGAATGAACGTGGAAGAGTCCAGATCATATGATGATTTATGTTGCATCCTTTACTTGGACGTAAACAACCTCTACAGGCAAGGCATGCATCAGTCTCTGCCGACTGGAGTTTTCTGATGCATGTCAAAAGGGGAAATCGCCAGACTGAAAAAGAAAGATTCTATATGTGGCCGAGGTTTCTGGTGATGGATATGTCCTAGAGGCAGGCCGGGAATAGCCCACCTATTTGCAAGATGGCCACAGTGGCTTGTCATTGTGTCTGGAGAACCTAGTCCCATTCAAAGAGTCCATCACCAAGCTGATGAAAACGCTGCGGAACAAGCAGATATACATTATACACGACAAAAATCTCCAGCAATGTCTCAAGTTATGAATGAAACTTGTTGTAATCACCTGAGGCATCTTCTTCGCTCAGTCGCACTGGTTGAAGGAATACACTGATTTAAACATTGAAATAAGGGCACCTGTGATGTGTGATTAGAAGAATGATTTTTATAAGTTAATAAACAATTGAATTTTCAGGAGGGCAATGCAAAAATTAAGTAAATTCGTGAAAATCTTTTAGTTTACCGCTGGGATGGTGGTTATGGTGCAAGAGATTACATCGCCAGGCCAAATTTAAGAGCTTCAACATCTTCAACGAAGGACGCTGTTTGGAAGTGACTAAGGTTTCATTGCGTCTCATGAAGCCTGTCAGGACTTTTATAAAGTAGTGTAGTCTGGACATCTACAAACTGCACATTTACTGCTATTACTATCAGTTTGCTAAGCCAAAATTCGCTGATACCAGGTTACTTTATAAGCATAAAGACAGTTTCATTTACTGGGTGAAAGGCTGTGATACATATGAAGTAATTAGGTACTGTCCTGAAACTTTTGACACATCTGGACATGTGATCAATAATCCTTACGGAATGACACCTCAAAACATGCAGGTTATCATCAGCCTGATGAAACACGAGGCAAATGGGTCAGAGAGTGTGGAGTTTGTTGGAACACATAGATGTAGGTGCCCCCTATAGGTGGGCTATGCGTGTACATCATGTGGCCTCAAAGGCCCTCGCTATAGGGCTTGTAAGAGGTGCTTGCTCAAATGCGTTGGTGCTGCTCTCCGTGTGTTGTGCCAAGTAGTGTTCCTGCTGCGAGGCCATGAGGCGCATACTGCGCTGCAGCTGAAAGTTGGCATCACAAGTGGTTCATCTGTGATGCTTACACTGTGCACTCGAGAGTGACTGAGTGTGTGACTGGTTAGTTTGTTTACAAACAGTGCATACGTGTTAGGAAGTCTTGGATGCACTGCTCTTAATAGGTGTTTGTGTGTAACACACCGATGGAGATGGACGAGCCCACGCCACAGCAGGCGACGCCTACATCTTGGTGTGGGCCTCAGGAGGTGGACGCGTGCTGTTCTGGACGTTTTCTGGGGAGTGTTTCCAACAGAGTGAAGGGCCGATGGCGGGGTACGATTGGAAGTCTGATGTCTGCTGCAACCACAGCTTCCGGTCCATCAGAGCGTCCACGCACATGCCTCCGCCACCCCCCCTACCCGCCCCATTGTTGCACTCCATATTCGACGACATTCCGTTGCTTTGGTGGAGAGGAATATTACGGCGTAAAGTCAGTACCGGCACGGCAGTCGGGAAATGCAAAGAAGAGACGGCTGTGAGAATAGCTCAACAATCGCTCGCTGACCGCACTCCCTCCAGGACGACAACGCGACAGCAGAGTCCCCTATGTGCAGACGACATACGCGCCGCGCCCTACTGATGGCGGCCAACTTCGATAGCAGCTTCAACGTTAGCCACTTCGTTAGCCGATGCATCATAGCCTCTATCACTAGCAATCTCTACGTAGCTCAGGTAGAGATCAGCAGTCACTCCAGTTCAGTTGACAGACTGTTGATAGTAGCGGTCGCTTGAACCAGAAGCATTACTTGTGTTTGTCTATTCCGAAGAAGACTGATTATTTTGTATGTCGCCCTTTGCTTGCGCGCATCAATGGAATATATAAATACCAGAGAATTTTTGTGGCAGAGCGAACTGATTTTTCGTACATGCGTGACACTTGGACGTCATCTTTTCTATTTGTGTGTCCATACCCTGCCATGTACAGTGTCGACGCGCTAACGGCTTCGAACGAACAATTCCCCAGTGTCCTTGGTAAAGTAACTGCGACACTTCTTTTTGCAAAGCTTTAGGGATCAACACACGTGACTGTCCAATATCATTTAGTATAAGAATCACACCTTGCTGCATAGCGAGGGTATGCCGATGTGTAAAGTATCGGCAAACTAGAGTTCTTTACCCTGTGCAATGATCGAGGCCAAGATCGGCGAATGTGTTTTATCAACATATTCAAATCTGAAATAGCTTCCGTGGCCTGTGCAGTTTTCCTATAGATCAGAGGAAAGGATTGAAGTAATTCAGAATCCTGAGCATCGATGTGACAACAAGATGCAGCAGAAGCGTCAATGACTGTATCAGGGCCAATCGGAAGACCTGAAAGTGCATCCACATTATCATGTTGGGTAATCGGACGATACACAATGTCGTACTGGTATTGAGACAACAACAAAGCTCATCTTTGCAATTTTTGGCTTTTCATACAGGAACCGGTTTTATCGGATGAAATAGGGACTGCAATGGCTTGTGATCCGTTACTAAGTAGAATTTTCTGCCATATAGTGATGAAATTGGGTGAAACCATACACGATAGCCAATGCCTCTTTCTCTATTTGTGAATAGTTATGCTGAGCTTGGGACAACACTTTTGGTGCGAAAGCATTAGGCCTGTCTTTATCACCAGATCACTGCGAAAGCACTGCACCGATTCCGTGATAGGAAGCAATAACTTGCAACACAACTGGTTTGTCAGGATCAAAGTGAACACAGCATCGATCACTAACCAACGTATCTTTAAGTTTTAGAAAAGTTTCTTGACACTCATATGTCCAAACAAAGGGGACGTTCTTGAGGCGCAAGCGATGCAATAGAGCTGCGATTTGTGCAGCACTCAGTATGAACCGAATATAACAGTTCATTTATCCTAAGACTGACTGCAATTCAGTGACATTGCGAGGAACTGGCAAACCTCGTATGGCTAACAAATGCGAATGAAAAGAATGCACACCTTGACTGTTGATGACATGACCAAGATACTGCAACTCAGGTTTAAAAAAGTCACACTTGTCAAGTCTACCCTTCAGCCCTGCATCAGGTAACACACGAAACAAAGCACGCAAACTTACAATATGTTCTTCAGGTGTACGACCTTGTACGACAATATCGTCCAAATAGTTTCAACAGTTAGGTACTTGAGCAGTCAGCTGTTCCAAATATCAATGGAATATGGCGGGTGTTGAAGCACTGCCAAAAGGCTAACGCAAATATTAGAACAAGCCAAAATGAGTATTCACAACACATGCAGTTTGAGATTCTTCATCTAGTGGTACCTGAAATAATGCGTCGCGCAAATCACTGTTTGAAAAGTGGTGACCAGCGCCAAATCTGTCCATGAGGTCCTCTGGACGTGGCAATGGATATCTGTCAATCACACTTTGTGGGTTGACTGTAGACTTAAAGTCAACACAGAGGCGAATGCGACCTGAAGGTTTGTGGATCAAAACTAGTGAACTCGCCCATTGACTAGATTGTATGTGCGCACTCGAGCCATTCCTCTTCCTTTTCGTTAAACTGGCGAAAAGTCAGTATGGTACTTGGAGCTACAGTTGTTGCACGTTGATTGGGTGGTTGCGTTGCATTTGTTGCCTCGTTGGCCACTAACTGCTGTACCGGGTTTAGAAGGGTTGCAGTCTGCTGCATCTGAAACTGAAATGTGTGTGAGCTGCGTTGCATCTATTGCTTGCAGCTGAGGTACCTGACCGGGGGATGGGAGAGGTGGGTTGCTGATTCAGGAATAGGCAAGTGCAATAAACAGACAATGCAAGCAATAAAAATAAGCACACAAGCAAAGAAAATTTCTGCAACAACCACCTCAGAACACTGAATAGAAAAAACACTATAAGAGACACTGTTAAAACACGTAAACACACTCCTGCTAAGAAAAGAGAAGGTAGAATTATGGCGCCAGCGAAACACAAAAGCCGGCCGGAGTGGCCGTGCGGTTCTAGGCGCTCTAGTCTGGAACCGAGCGACCGCTACGGTCGCAGGTTCAAATCCTGCCTCGGGCATGTGTGTGTGTGATGTCCTTAGGTTAGTTAGGTTTAATTAGGTCTAAGTTCTAGTCGACTGATGACCTCAGAAGTTAAGTCGCATAGTGCTCAGAGCCATTTGAACCATTTTTGCGATTACACAGACATGTCGCAAGGAAAGTCTTCTTCAGAACTGACGAACACAAGTAACGCTACTGGTTCTAGCGACCGCTACTATCAACAGTCTGTCATGTGAACTGCAGCGACTGCTGGTCTCTAACCCAGCTTATGTCGTCTTCACCCAGGGGCCGCTGCTGTTGCGTTGTTGTCCTGGAGGGAGGTATATGCTGAAAAGAAGACAGTAAACCTGAAAAGGCGACATCGATTTTGATTCGTTGACAGAATTTGACACTTGCGGGATAACAGATGCACTGTTTATGATTTTGCAATTGTCCACCAACAGACAGCGTATTGGCACAGCTATCAGATCGACATTTGTGTCCACCTTTTAACAGGGAACACTGACAGCCAGAAGGCTCAGTGTGGAGTGTATGTGTGAAGCAAGCAGGGAGCCATGCCACGGAGATACAGTCGTGCATCCTACAGCCAACTGAGCTAGTCTGAAAAAAATTGTGGCCTTCCAAGAGGCTGGATGGTCCTTTCGGAGAATAACAACACAGGCTGGGCGTGCTGCATCGGTTGTGCAACGATACTGGTGTGAGTGATTGTGTGAACAAACTCGCGCCTGTAGACAAGGTTCTGGACGTCCACCCAGCACAGATACCCGCCAGGATCGTCGTGTTGTAAGGCCAGCAGCGGCAGCTCGTACAGTTACCACGGCATGACAAACTGTTGTGAATCGGTTATTAGCAGTGACACAATGGATATGCAGACCTCTGGCCCACATTCCACTCACGCCACAGCATCAACGTACATGGCTCGACTGGTGCTGTCAGAGCCTCACTTGGAAGATGGGAGCGCGCACTGTGGTCTTCAGCGATGAAAGTAGATTCTGGTTGCATGCAAGTGATGGTTGTTTGCGCATACGAAGTAGGCCTGGTGAGTGCTGCCTCACAGAGTGCATTCGTCCAAAACACACTGACCCCAACCCATGTCTTATGGTCTCTGTGGGGTGCGATAAGCTACAGTTCTCCGTCCATCTTTGGTGTTTTTGACAGAGACGCTTACCAGCACTCGGTACATGCAGATCGTCTGTAAACTCATTCTTCCGCTGTTCTTGTAACGGAAGGTGATGTGTTGTTCCAACACATCAGTGCTCGCCCACGCACTGCCCGTGAAGCTCAACGTGCTCTGCAGCACAGGCAACTCGATCGCTGGACTTGTTCCCCAGTGGGCACGTGTAGGATATGATACAACAAGTGTGATTT
Source organism: Schistocerca americana (assembly GCF_021461395.2). Taxonomy (NCBI): domain Eukaryota; kingdom Metazoa; phylum Arthropoda; class Insecta; order Orthoptera; family Acrididae; genus Schistocerca; species Schistocerca americana. The sequence goes on from NC_060124.1 coordinate 537,150,566, forward strand.
GTGAACCAACAGCTCTAACAGAACTACGTGAATCGGTCGAGCATTGCATGGCATAACTTATTCCAGGACAGTATTCGCTATCTGTACGATCGAGTGATTGCCAGAACCAGCGCCTGCACTGCCGCTCGTGGAGCCTACACCACGTACCTGTCTGGGATCTCAGAACCACTCGTGCTGTTCATTTGTAAATGTAATCGTTTCACGTACTCCATATACACTTTTGCAACATAAAATATGGAGTGAATTGGAAACCTCTAAAAGGGTTACTATTTTTTTCCAGCAGTGTAGACATATATTTTTTAGGGAACAACTTACAACGATTTGTCTGTATATAACAGTATAGATGATCAGCAGGAGTCTAAAAGGTTGTAGGGGTGTTGCAGGGTAGTTTGTGCCGAAAAATAATTGTCAAGAATAAAATGTGATACGATGCTCCTTATCCGAGGTAATTGGCATTGAAGTTAGCCAGAGGCATTGTGACGAAACGTTTCCTTCGGAGTTTCCTTAAAACTGAACGAGGGACCAATACAAAAATTGGACAGTGGCCGATACTAACGATCGAAGCTGAGGCAACGGTTGAGCAATCTAGTGCACTACCATCTATGATATGAGAACAATCGACGCTAATTCCACCTGACGTTCCGCTTGAAGCTGCGAGTGCAACGTCATGATTGGCTAACTTCAATGCTGATTAACTCGGAAACGGCGCAACGTACCGAATTTTATTCTCAATAATTATTTCGAAGCGCAACCTACCATGCAACATCCTTACAACCTTGTCAGGTTGTTTATGACAACGATGTAGCGTAGTGTAGGTCTCTCGTCCAGAACAAAGCCCCAGGCGACTGGAAAAAAGCGGAGGTTGGTCCTACGCTTAGGAAGGGTAAAAGGAGGGACGTGCAACATTACAGGCCCATATGACTGGCATTAGTTTTCTGCATAATTTTTAAACATATTTTAAGTTCAAATAAAATAAATTTCGTTGAGTCAGAAAAGCTTCTATACACAGATCAGCACGCTTTTATGAATCATCGCTCGTGGAAACTCAGCTTTGCCTTTTCTCACACCGTATCCTGCGAACCAAGGATGAAGGCCAACAGGCCATCTTCTTGTATCTGTGGAAACCGTTTGACATAGTGCCCCATTGCGGACTCTTAACGAAGCATCCAGCATGTGGTGTAGGTACCCAGATATGTGAGTGGCTCGAAGTACGTTGTCCTGGATGACGATAGTTTATCAGAACAAAGAATTCCGTCAGGAGTACCCCAGGATAGTGTGAGAGGACCGCCTTTGATCTCTATGTCCATGAAGAAACTGACGGATGGGGTGAGCAGCAGTCTGTCACAGTTTGGTAATGACTCTGTAGTGTCCGGGGAAATCTCGCCTTTGAGTGACTGTATGAGGTTACATGATGAGTTAGAGAGAATTTCTGTTTGGAGTGATGAATGGCAGCTTGCTCTGTATGGGGAAAAGTGTAGGTTATATTCAAATATTGTTTAGTGGTATACTGCTTGACACAGTCATATCGACTGAATATGTAAGCGTAACGCTACAACGCGTTATGGAGTGGAATAAGCACGTAAGGTGAGTTCTAGGGAAGGCCAATGGTCGACTTCGGTTTACTGGGGCAATTTTAGTAAAGTGTAGCTCATCTGTAATGGAGACACTGTATAGAACACTGGTGCGACCCATTCTTGACTATTGCTCGAATGATTGGAATCCCCATTAAGTGGGATTAAGGGAAGATATCGAAGCAGTTCAGAGACGTACTCATAGATTTGTTAACAGGAGGCTTCATCAACACGCCAATGTTACGAAGATGCTTTATAGACACATATGGTAAGCACTGGAGGTCACACAACGTTCTTTTTGCAAAACAATATTGAAAAAATTTAGAGAACCTACATTTGGGGCTGACTGCGGAACGATTCAACTGACGCCAACGTATATTTCGAGTAACGATCGCGAACGAGATAAGAGACATCTGGGCTTGTACGTAGCGTGTAGAGAGTCGTTTTTCCCTCGCTCTGTATGCGATTGAACCGTAAAGCAAAGGACTACTTGTGGTACGAGGTATCCTTCGCAATGCACCTTATGATACTTAGCGGATGATAAATGTAGATATAGATGTAGACATACCACCTTAGTCACTCGGACAGGATAACAAGTGCAAAAAGTGATACCAAACAAATAAAAATAATAATTTAATTTTGAAACTAAAAACGATATATAACTTATAGTCTTATGAATAAAATATTATTTACTTAATTGTATAGCAACTAAGTGTTCCGTTTCAGGCTTGCTCTGATACACTCAGGGAAGCGTATTGCGTCAGTATGTTGCTTGTAATGGGAAGTTGCAAAATTTAGTTTTGAGATAATTTTAAATATCTCAGAAAATTATTTCGAGTATAGGACTAAAACTCGTACAGCTTTTTTAATTTTGAAAGGCTACATCAAGCTTCATGGCCATTGATGTCCGTGAAATGACTTTAATTCCCAGTTTAGTATGTGAATTTTACGATTAGCATTGCGTAAATGTGCGACTGGGCTTGATGCCTGTGAATACAGAGATGACTGTTGGCAATGTATTTAGTGTGTGAACACCTCTCTGTCGAAGCTGATCGTTGCTATTAATATTGTACTCCATACAGGAATCTCTGATTAACTGAAGTAATTATTCTACTATTATTGGCGTATCTATTTCTGATGTACACAAATGTAAGTGTTTGTCAGGATACAAATGTCTCGTCAGATAATACATTGGAAAATCATAGAACTATCGATAAAACTTTAAATTTCGCAAAGGCTTGTTCACAGCTGCAAGTAATACGGGTACAGCTTTCCTCGTTTGTGTCATTATTCTAAATAGTTGCGTTTGTTGAATCACATTCCTTTATGAATAGTGAGTCATTGAGGAATGATCTCAAGTGCAGTGGTTTAACATCGGTCTTGAGGCAAGCCATCAACAATGCAACATCGCTCCAAACGGCTAATCCTGTTGCCTAGCATTACTTCGACGTTGATTCGATTTCGAGGTGCATCGCTATCTATATTCGAAAGCTTTATTTTGGGAAAGAATCTTCGTAGTTCCATCGTAAAGCGAACAGCCGCTTTGTTTTGAACCCTGAAGAGTAACTGAACACAGTCTCTCAAGGCGGGGCTGCAAGTCAGCTGAATAAGGTACGTCACAAATTATCATTACCGTCCCTGCTCACAGTGGAAAGACACCGTCTGCTAACACACAGAATCGCCAACGAAACTCTTTAGCTGTGGGCGTTATCGTTAATAGTTGACAGTTACAGCCATTTAAAACGTCTGAAAAGAATACTGTCAAATCCGTAACTTCCTTTCAGCAATGTGTACCTACACCATCCGCGCGTTTGTGATGGTGTATTGAGGCTAAACCATGTTGCTGAACTCTCTTTGTTTTCGACATATTTAGCGAAAGTTTTGACTCGTTTTTAGAATCTAATGATTGTGCAGTACGCACGTTTAATTTACAAATTTTACGCTACCATAAATTTCGTAATTTTTCTAATTTAATTGCAAGTACTTTTGCTTGCAGGTAAAATAGTTTTGACCTGTTCGGTTTTCATGAGTGTCAGAAAGCAGTGTGCGTCATACATAGATCAATATTTCTTTTGATGAAAAACTGTCAGTTTATTTCGTGTTATTTGCACAGCAGCTGCAGTTACAGTTGTCTAATTTATTTTACACAACTCCGCGCCCACCCAGCTCTCCTGTGACTTGGTCCTGTTAACGATCAGTGCCTACGACCGGTCGACTTGTCTGCCCTAGCGATGATTTTGTTTATAGGTCACTGCGAGAGTTATCACTGTAATTCAGAGGAAAAGTTTAGGTAACTAGTTATTAATTTCAAATTCTTACATGACTCAAAATGATTTAAGCAGCGCAAGCCAGGAAATTTCTCAGGAGGCATAACTTAATGGACAAAAATCGTCTTTGTTCAGACAATTTTCATGAAATATTAATTAATTATATATACAAACCTTACTCGCGAGTCACCCTATCTGTTAGTGAAAACCGTTTTAAAATCCCTACAGTGTTTCCTGAGAATAGCCGTCCGATACAGATAGAAAAACGCGATGGGGATTTAAATTTATGATACGGCTAGATTGAATCCACAGTGTACGAGTGTCGTTCAATAAGTGATGTTCCACATTTTAAAAAAAAAGAGGCATTAATATAACAGGCAAACATCCTTGTTGGTACCTCCACATTTGATATTTGTTCTGTGCGCCGTTGAAGTTTCGAAGCGTTCTGTCTGATGACAGAGCTGTAGCACAGCGTCAAAATAGCTTTCAAAGATGTGGGTGTCAGCCAGAAAACGTGGCTGCGCCTACAGGACAAGAGCTTTTACCAGCAGGGAATACATGCTCTTCCACAGTGTTGTACGGCCTTAGAACGTAATGGAGACAACGTAGAAAAATAGTTCACGGAGAAGACATGTTGATGTACATTGTCACCAAATTCTGACTCTTAACAATAAATATGTTCTGAGAATAAAAAATGTGGAGCGTTTCTTATCGAACGACCCTCGAACTATTTTGTTTCGAGAATTAATTTTCCGCTCCACATCCAGTATTCTTTGTAATGAAACCTCACACATTTTATAACCGTTTGCCGATTGGGAAACTGTGTCCAGAGATACGACTTTTACGAACAGCAAACACCGCAACACGAATAAAATCTTCAATACAAAGAACCTCGTTTGCGCATTTCGTAGCATACTGAGTTATTACCTCCTCTAGGCAGTATCCTTTGTTGGTCTCTTTTCCAGGGATGTTAAGTCATGAGAGTGATGTCAGAATGTGCCTTTGGAGTATGGAACAGGTGGTCAGAGTTACTGAGGGACTGAACCTGTGGGGCGGCCCGTAATCCTCGTCCAAACACTTAGCAGACCTGTGTTAACTTTTCTTCTATTTTGCGGAGTTCAGTGAAATTTTAAAATCTTCTGTCATGTAAAGGTCTAGCAATACTCAAGTTCTGATGTCCAGAAATTCGTTGTTTTTTTGAGCTCTGAATTTTAAATGTATTTTTGAAAACTAACTATTCTTATTCAGACCTTAATTTTCACATTCAAGATTATGCGGTTCATTCATAAGACAGAGTTCAATAGTTCTTTGCATTCACTTTAAGGCAATGTTATTAATTTAGTTAAGGTATTTTTTTTTTCAAATTTCAAACTCAAACTTTCTTTAGTTATCGGTATATAAATGTGATTATAAAATAGACGACTACATTTAGAAGATATTGTTGCATAGGGGTATGCACATAACTCAAGACTACATGCTGCAAAACTTTCATTCAGATAGCTTAATACTTAGGATTAAAAGCTGGCACTGAACTTAGAGACAGAAACGTATGGGGAAATGGATTTCTAAATTTTTTTAAAAACTCGATGCTATGGAGGTTACATGCCTATTAAAATTCTGTTCGATTGCGACAGAAATCAAAGATTATCTTTGGCAGCTGTTAGTGTGCCATGCCCCTTTCTTAGATGCACTTGTAATTCGAATACAGCTAAATCGTTTTTGAATTCTAGGAGTGAACACTTGAAATACGTGAAATAACCACTAAAATGTTTTTGATAAGAAACTGAAGCTTTAGCGACAAGTTTCAGCCTCTTCGGTCGTTTCAGATTCTGCGGAATATGCAAACGTTGACTTTCGCATGAGTAGGTGACGATGTATGTACATTGAAATAGTGCATTCATAAACCACTCTATCGTTGGCGACAGCTGGAACATCAAGAAGCATAAATGAAACTGAAATGATCTTGTACAGACGCAGACCAGAAAAAAGTGTGTGGCGGAGTGTACTTCTGGTACCACCATCGCGTTTCTCATTCCCAGTTCCATCAGCGAATGGTGGGTGAGGAGATCGAATATCGGTAGATCCCCGTGTGGGCTTTCACTTACCTGATTTTCCTTTGATGGCTATCCCTCGTTATGTTTGTGGCAGGAAGTCATGTTTTGCAGGGCTCTTCTTGGAATACCCGCTATCGTCTTTCTAACATCAGACGTATCATAATGGACTTACTAAGTGAACCCCTGACTACATGCGCCTCCCTTGATTGGCCCTTCTCATTCATAGGCCACAAACTACTGTGAAACGCCTGGCAGAGGGTGTTACTCATTATACCACGTATTAAAGCTTCTTCCCATTCCACCCGCGTGTGTGTATAACGACTTCTTAAATGCTTTGCGTAGGCCGTAATTAAGTTAATCTTGTCTTTGCGATCACTGTACGAGTGGCGTAAAGGAGGCTATAGTATATTCCTAGGCACCCCACTTGACACAGGTATTTGAAACTTTGTAAGTACTGCAACCTTACGGAAACGGTTTGCGTCTACTTCAGGCGTCTGCCAACATAGGTTTTTCTGTATTTCCATGATGCTGTTTCTGTACGAAACAGAATGCAACTGTTTATGCCGCCCTTCCTTTTATACATTTAGTATCCCTGACAGTTCTATTACATATGCACGCTAGACACTTCAGCAATATTCTAAGATGGTGTTTTGTAAGCAATGTCCTTTGTAGACTGACAGTATACTCGCAGCATACTACCAATGACACCACCATATACAGATGGTGGTGTTCGCTGTGAGATTGTGATATAATTTCAGGGACGAGAACTAAAAATGAAGATTTTATACAGATACTTTTTTCTGACGTTTTTTGGATGGAAAGCTATCTTGGATTCTTGGCATACAGGTCAACGTAACCTCTTAATGATGGATCATATTAGTTGCAATCATTCTTGGAAATTAGTTCCTCAATATCATTTAATTTATATCATTTTACTTTTTCGATAGAAAATCAGCATGAAAATCTGTAAGTGGCAGTAGATGAAGTAGCTGTAGACTTAAACTGACGAAATATTACTTCAGAGGTAGTAGGTCTACAAATCACTCTTACTCAGGAGTTCGTTATGGTCGAATCTTCATATCTTAAATTATTTTGGTCTAGTGATACTTAAAAGCAACTGTAAATATTTGTCGTCACATTTGTATCTGTCTGTAAAGGTGCTCTGGATAATTTTTTAGCTATTGATAGAACAGGTGCAAGTATCTACAATGTGAATGGAGCTTTCGTCAGATTGGTTTCAGACTGACTCAACGTATCAAGCATTGCTCCCTTAACGCTCGCTTTATCACATTCAGTTTAATACGCCCAGCTGTTACACGTGAACATTACAGTCGTAGCATCATGCCCTTTACGTACCGAAATGCCACTGCATGAAGAACCAGCAGCTGGAGGTGTGTCATGTTGTCCATTCCAACTCATTCGGGCACTGATGTCGCGTCATTTGACACAGACTTGTTAGATCTCCTCAGAATACCGTCTCTTTCCAGTCTTAATAACTTCTTGACAGTACGATGCGCTATGGGTTACAAGAACTCAGTTGCTTTCAGGCCTTTCTTACAAGCTGTTACAATTTTTTGAAACGTTAGAGAGTGTCTATAGTATTAAAGAATTATGACATAGCTCATGTCATACCGAACTCAGAAATAAGGCTACAGCACAACACACACAAACACACACACATACACTCACAGACACACTGTAAACGCCAGCTCACCACACAACCAGAGATGACCAACGTAGGAGCTTACTGATAGTGAACAGTAATTAGCAACGGGTGATACAGCGTTACATTCTCTCCGTCTGTAGCTCGACAAGGGTGGAGTGCTGGATTCCAAGCATCCATCTCTGTTTGAAAGGTAATTACTTAATCTAACCTCAGATGTTTCCTTAATGACGCTATGTGAACAATGGAAGCGCATGCCAGAATCTTCGTGTTGTTGTATTTGAAACACACTAATATTTCAGAATGATTTCATATGGTCCCTCTCTACTCGCGTGCACAGCTGTCTGATTCGTTACGGTCAGTTGAGACTATGTTTGCAATAAAATTAACCATCTTTTTCGACATGTGTTGACTTTCTCTTACCCTTTATTCAATGGGCATTCTATGAACAGACAGATGAAGTTGGGATGAGGTGCCATTTGTCACCTGTTATGATCAGTCGTCTTCAGGATGATTTCTAGGAACGGACCCTGAAGTCGGTAGCATGAAACCTACACGTTTTTCGCACATTTATACCCTCTTTTGTTATTTTACCATAATAAATCGACAAATTACACGGCCTTATAGAGCACCTGAATTCAGTCCACTTGAATAATCCCTCCACGTTGGAAGTGGAGAAGGATGCTTCCTTCCACTGCTTAATGCGTTGCTTAGAAAGATTGTTGATGGTACGTTGTGACATGCCGTACACAGGACAGAGCCTGAAAATCTGTGAGCTGATTTAGCCTACGTGGAAGTCACATTTCGGAAGAATGGTCATAGTGAAAGATGGGTTACCCAGTGCTCTATCGACCAACCGTGAACTGAGCGAGTGATGAAAATAACCATGTCATGCCAAAGTGCACGCTCTCTTTCCCTTACGGACGTAGAGTTGCAACAGAATTGGTCGTATTTTGTGTAAAAACGATGTGAAATGCGTTTTTCGACCACCACCAAAGGTAGGACCCCTTTTAGACAGAGCGAGGAGGCGTAATGGTTAACACAGAGGACTCGCACTCGGGAGGACGACGGTTCAAACCAGCGTCCGGCCATCCTGATTTAGGTTTTCCATGATTTTCCTAAATCGTTTCAGGCAAGTACCAGGATGGTTCCTTTGAAAGCGCACGGCCGATTTCCTTCCCCATCCTTCCCTAATACGGGCTTGTGCTCCGTCTCTAATGAACTCGTTGTCGACGAGACGTTAAACACTAGTCTCCTCTCTTTTACGTTCCGTGAAGAATGGCCTTTGTTTTCCCTAACGCTGGTGTGCATCGTATCCTTTGCAGTTGTGGCACGTCGTGCATTGGCCACACAATCAGGACTGTGGAGGACAGGTATACTGAGAGCGAGCCTTCCATAGACTTACAACGGCTGAGATAATCTGCCATTGCAGAACATTACGAAGACATCAATCATCACCAACACTGAGATTCTGGCATGCGCTTGAAACTAATGGGATAGTGTTATTAAGGAAGCAGTTGGGATTCAGTTAGCGGGTGATATTATAAAAAGGGATGGAAGTTTTTGATTAAAATCTGCTTCCAATCCAGCTCTAATCTGTAGTCAAACAACAGAGGGAATGAATTAATGCTACATCACTGTGTGTATATGTGTGCGTGTGTGTGCATGTGCGTGTGCGTCTTCCTTTCAGCATATCTCCCCCTCCCCACCCCCCCTCAGTACAGATGTTTTAAATTTCCTTGTACACCGCTCTCTCGCTGTATTTCTGCGTCGAAAATGACGAGTTTGCGCCTGAAAGATGTCGCCCGACTGCATTCCCGTAAATTGTTTGAATACCATAGATGAACTACGATTGCATTCGAACTATGACAATCTGGAAAACTATCTTCGTTGTGCCACCATGATCTCGTGTACTTAACAATGGTTTTGGTAATGAATGATATGCAGCAGGCTATATCTTACTGCACAAGTTAGCCCTTTTTATAAATCGCAACGTGAGGTCTCATCATTGGTGAAACAATCATAGACAGAAAACTGATCTACTACGATTTGTGTTCTAAAGTGGGAAATCGTAGAATTATTGACTGAACGATACACTTCATAAGAAAAGAACGACAATAAAGTATTCATGATTATGATTGTTCAGACATGTCGTTAATGGTTCAGGTGCGGTACCCTGAAAATAATGTTTTAAGCTTGCTGTAATTCCAGGTGTCGATGTTTCTATTTACATAGGACCCAGTAATCCGCTGAGGCTCTGAGAACAAGAAGATGGTTCTCCTAGAGAAGTTCTGTTTTATGTGGTGAAGTGGCTGTGGAACAGGAATATGCAGGAGAGTCAGTTGGTACTGTGGCGGTAAGGATAACGTGGCGTACTGAGAAACATACTGTGCCGATTAGATCGCTAGGGATGAAACCCCAGAAGAGTCCGAAGGAATAGTATTACCTGCGGTTCCAGTTGGAGTCAAAACTAATCCAGGTTGCAAAAAATGTTCAAGTGTGTGTGAATTCCTAAGGGACCAAACTGTTCACGTCATCAGTCCCTAGACCTGGGCACTACTTAAACTAACTTAAATTAACTTATGCTAAGAACAAGACATACACCCATGCCCGACGGAGGACTCGAAACTCCGACGGGAGGGGGCGCGCAATCCGTGACATGGCGATCCAGGTTGCGTCAATAATCATATCTTCTCACGCCACGACGTCTGTACTCCAGCCTATTGTGGCGATTGTCGCAAACGATCGCAGCTGAATACGACGAGTGTAGAGTCAGTCATCAGCGCGCTTGCAAATGCCCTTCCCCTCTCTACAGAAGGCACGGAAGTCTCACGTTGTAGTGGAGTATCAGGATGTATGAACAGTCTAGTTGGCTTGCTGCGCCAAAGCAAAAACCCCGAATTTCTAGTACGTTCATCAACGTGGCGTCTTCCAGTGATGTTATCGTCCCAGGGCAGAGGTAGCACGTAGATCTTGAGTTCGTTGTTCTTGCTGGGATCGCTTCATAGAACGACCAAGAAATAGTCTAAATCTCTATCTTGTTTAAACAATGAGTTTCAAAGTTTATACTAATGGAAGCTGTTTCTTAATCACGCGCACCTGTTCGGAGAAAACTGCAAGAAAGTCTAGCCTGAGAACCAGTGATTAACCTTTGCATACGCATGCATCTCCTCCTTGCGTTGGCTGAACTTTTCCCAGCTGAAAACTCCAGTACTTCCGTAACCAATGTTTCCACCCTATTATCGGCAACCACACGTAACCTGTATCATGGTGGCCTCAGTCATCTCTTTCCCACGTGGTACCAATGGATAACGGACACATTCGCACCAGTCTTCACCAAAAAACCCTGTTTCCTGCCACCCACTAAGCCCACCGAGCTACATTCCATGTGTCCTCTAATTTGTACCGTTTTACAGTGTATCAGGACTGCCTTCGGACAGGTGAAGCGATTCTGTTTGTGTTTAACGGCTGCTTCCCTTGCCGGTGCTTGCCAGTTCTCCTACCTCTACACTCAAACAACTGTCGGGTCACTATGCCACACGCATGGCACTGTGAATGCTTATACCGTCCTCAAATGCAGCTCCCGACCACATCTACAACACCTGACTTCACAAGCAAACACACAATGGTCCACTCTCTGTCTTGTGGCCATATCCACCCCCTATATAAGCGTTGCGATCCTAAGAGTTGACTAAGTCCTCTGGGTTCTCCATCCATATCCTCTGTGACATTTCAGCGGGTATACCACGCAAAAAAACATCCACCACTCTATTTTCTACTTTCGTAACTGTCCCCTATTAGCTTCTGCCTTCTTAATCTGTACAAACGCATTTATATTTAGCTTTCGGATTTTGACCGAGGATGCTTACACTGCATCGTCAACGCACTTAATTTCTCCCGAAAAAATCGCTCATTGTTCTGCTTTTGGTACCGCTGGCAGCCCACTCCTGGCAGTATGTCTCGTGGTAGACAACATATTCTTTGGCATCCACCGCCAAACACATGTTAGCAACGTCCAGGGTTACTTCATCTGATCACCCATGTGCTTCCATAGCGTCCCTAACATCCTTTACGAAATTTGTGACATCCTCCTCTGCCTTTATGGGAAGGGATTAATCAGTGAGACCACTAACAGGTCATACGGAACAGAAGTCACTCTCAGTTCTCACCTACTCTCAGTTCTCATCTACTTTCCCGAGACTCTGATTGCGACCGATCATGACTATCCTTACGAGCCTCTAGCTCATGTTTAAGTTCGAAATTTCTCTCCTACATGCTCTCAAACTGCTCCGTTAACGCTTGTACTTGCTGAGTTGAAGCTGCAACTGCACCCTTGGTAGTAGGACGTGTTTCCACCAGTTTGTATACTCTACTTCCAACCTGAACGCAACCGACTTTCTTACAGCAAGACAAAACGCCAACTCCCACTGAAGTCTACACAAAAAATGTAAATACAAATTAATTCCTCTGGCCAATCACTGCGCATCTACACTCACTACAACTACTTGACAGATGACCAGTATGCCTACAGACAGAACAAAAGCTGATACGACTCTGGTAGACAGTCACTCGTGGCCAGACAAATTGCAAAATGGACATCTCACTGGCCTTAAATTATTCCATCCACCATTTCCTCTAAAGAAAGATAATGACGCATGCACCTGTGGCTTCATGAAAGTATCTCTAAACATCTTGTGCCCTACCTCACACAACTAACCCTAACGAGAACGGATATATGAAAGGTAATATATACAAAACTTAGACTCACCACACCACATTGTGCCACACTGGTACCTACGTTAAGTGCCTCACTAACCACTCACCAAAACCAACTCTCTCACCAAAACATAGTGCTGCATGTGGACGAATACTAACCACAGAGTAACATATTGTACTGGAAAGTGAAACGATCACTTCCTCATACTAAATTGTTACAATACCCCCCCCCTCCCCCGACCTCAGGGGCTATAATCTGACAGAACGACCAAGAGGTATGGTTTGGGAGAGAGGGATGACCCACGCCAAACTGTGCAGAGAAACACAGGCAAGTGTGTCTGACTTTATTACATTGAAGGTACACAGCCATTGTTGCTCTGAACTCAGCGATGGTGCTGCACATTGTGCGTGGGTCAATACCAACATGAATGTGAATGCCGGACTCTGCAGCTACAGGGGTCCATTGCCCAGTCTTTCGGGTGCAGCGATCCTGCTTGCTCCACAGCTAAGTGGCTGCCGCATACATTAACTGTGCCCTTGACCCTGACCAGGCTGACTGCTTCCTCAAGCGCAACTCATGGGCACCAAGTAGAGGCTGAATGGAAGCAGCTGACCACTGTTGTCGTAATGAGCCTTAGCAGGTCCAGCCATCTGCCCAGGGCATCTCGTTCAGTGCCTGCAAACAGCTCTGCACCTGGAAGGCCGCGAGTTCTTGCCCTGGCCCCGCCCCTTGCAGATGGCAGCTTGCAGGCTGATGGACAGTATCACCCAGAGAGCGAAGGCCAGCAGTTCTCTCGCTCCTCACGCCGGTGTAGCTCCAAGGTGCAACACACCCTGATACAGCAGTGATGCGTCCGTGACGTGGAGGTTGGGGGTAGCTTCAGCAGTCCAGTAGGCTGCCAATATCCACCAGCAGCTGTCTCCCTGCATGCCCTCACCTTGCTGTTGATGTATAAGGTCCTGTGTCGCTGGGAACATGAGTGGCTAGAAGTGACCGACAGCAAGCTCTCTGTCGTCAAGCCCACAGCTCGGCCGTGGCGAACTTCCTTCCAGCCACGTCGACGGGACGAGGTCGACCTCACTCGTCTTCGCATCGGCCACAGCACTACGACGCGTGGCTTTTTACTACAGCGGGAGGACCGTGCGATGTGTGGTGCTTGTGGCGTGCATATCACGGTGTACCACATTTTATTGGACTGCATTTTATTTGCTGACCGGAGGACTGCAGCGGATTTGCCGGTCGATCTCGGATCTATTTTATGCAATGATCAAACGAATGTTGTTCGCGTTTTAAAGTTTTGTGAACTGTCCCACGTTTTTAACAAGATTTTGGGGAGATGTTTTTAATATGTCAACAGGGTGGCTGGGTCACCCAATTTTTTGTGTAAATGGTCAGCCAGTCACGTTTCCCTGTGTAGTTCTTTGGCTCTTCTGTGATCTGTGATTTTTTGCCCTCTGTTTTAATATCTTGATTAGCTATCTTACCTCCTCTTACTTTTAGTGCATGTGAGAGTAATTGTTTGGTCATTTCGTGTACATGCATGTACGACAGTTTTCGTTCTTATCCACATTCGTTTGTTTTAATCAATGTCAGGGCGCCCACCAGTTTTTGACGTGAACAAAATGGCGACACGACTGGCCTCTTGGAGCCTCTGGGCTCACTTGTTTATATGTCGTTTATATGTCTTTTCTCTATGCCTCTCTCGTAGTTCCTCTGGAGGGGACAAGTGGAGTGCTCTTTGATAATTAGAAGTCAACCTTCCTCAGTCCACTTCAGATCCTACACCCAGGTCAGTAGGTGCTATTACAACTGGAACGTATGAGTACTTCAAACACGTTGGTGCTCCATGCTGCCCTGATTACTTCACATACGCATACAATTCCCGCCTGGCCAAAACTTCTAGCCTGCAAGTGATGTTGTAAACCTCCCTCGCAGAATCATATGCAAAATATCAACATCGTGTGTGCCAATCGGTCCCTTTACTACTGCCTTCCAGTAATAGCAGCGCGAGATTTACTCAAATTCACAAATCCATGCCTGTATTTATTTGTGGTGCACCAGCACAATCAACTGTGGTGCGTATTACAGTACATTTCCCCATATCGATGGTATATAATCCATCCAGTCCGTCCACTGATACACTGTTGATTACCACATAATGTGTGACTGGCACCACTTCTTTGAGTTGGAGGGAGTCTTAGAGGGAGCAACATCTACCAGGGCTGGCCAACACCTAAACAGCGATTGCGTAGATGCCTGCAACATATGGGATCAATGCTCTTTGTCCCTACAAAACAGAGCACCTAGACATCTGGTACTATGTCACTGTGAAAGGTGGGATTAAAAACAGAGGTCAGCTCCTTCAGGCAGCCGTGTGAAAACACCCAACAACGCTGCAAACTCTTCCACATTCAAAGTGTTATAAGTTCTTCTACATGTTAGTCAATAACAAACACTGCCTCTGTCTGTTATTTCAACCATCATAGTTTGCGCAGTGTAATGTTCAGGTTTTTGTGAGAATCTGTAAATCGAATCATGTTATTGTTGGTTTAGCGCCTAACACTAACATTGACATCGTGGTGGAAAAAGAAAGTATGACGGTGTACAAAACAGTAGTCATTCACTACTTGAATGTGTTACAGCAGAAAAAACAATGTGTCAAACTGCATATGCAACAAGGACACGAGAACCCTCCCTTGCCATTGATAGTCTCTGGGATATGGTCTTCGTAAAGTATGGGTGACGAAACTTTATAGGCCGGCCGAAGTGGCCGTGCGGTTAAAGGCGCTGCAGTCTGGAACCGCAAGACCGCTACGGTCGCAGGTTCGAATCCTGCCTCGGGCATGGATGTTTGTGATGTCCTTAGGTTAGTTAGGTTTAACTAGTTCTAAGTTCTAGGGGACTAGTGACCTCAGCAGTTGAGTCCCATAGTGCTCAGAGCCATTTGAACCATTTTTTATTTGCAACTTTATACTGGTCTGTGTAAACAACTTCTATCATGGGACACCTGCTCCAGTGGTCCGATAGCTATATATTTAATGGATATATGCTCGATGTCAACATGCAGACAGTATTTGTTTTCCGATATATTCGAGGAGAGAGATGTGGACAAAACTTATTTAGTTCTCCACCAGGTAACGTTAGTGAAGTTTTTGTAGTTCGTAGTTTTACTCCATTGGATATTACGGAGTGAGACAGAGAGAGAGAGAGAGAGAGAGAGAGAGAGAGAGAGAGACGCTGTGCTGTCTATGAAGGCTTGGGCATCATATTACGCCGTCGTATTTCTGGTGTGGTAATCTTAGGAGCATGATAAAGGAGATTAGGGCATGCACAGAGTGATATTTATAGACCGTTATTGAATATCGATGAACTGCAGGCGTTATGCTTGTGAATGTCTTTCTGCAGTCCACGTGAACTCTGCATGGTTGCTGGTTTTCTCTTGTATGTTAATGTGCTACTCCATTCTTTGTGATAACACTCTACCTACCAGCCTTATAACTAATGGAACAATGCTGTCGGAACGTGATGGGATTTCGAGGGAATTGGCAGGGGTCTGCAAAATAGTTGGGGACTTCTCTTAGTCGTCGACATCGTCTGGACCGAAGTGTGGAAGATTCTTGAGAATACAGAAGATAAGTGATACTGTGACGAAAGGAGAGTTGAGATGTGAGCACTATACCGTTTCTTTTAACTATTTTTGGAAAACATATTACAACCTCTCGCATTCCTCTCACAACGTGATTCCAATGATAAAATCAGGCGCTAATATAAAGGTTTCTGCAGAGAGAAAATCAGCAGCAGAAGTTCTGTCTCTTGTTTTCTGAATAAATAAGACTCAACATTCTTCTGTGAGCCTCGTGTGCCTATAAATGGATAGACTGATTTCTATACAAGTATGTCTACTCCACAAGCCACTGGATGGTGTGTGGTGGAGGGTATACTGTACCACTACTAGCCATTCTTTTTCCTATTACACTCGCAAATACAGTGAGGGAAAACGACATCCTATATGTCTCACTATGAGCGCTAACTTCTCTTATCTTCTCTTCGTGGTCCTTATGCAAAATGAATCTTGGCAGTAGCCATCTCCAAATGTCTGTTCTTAACTGAGTTCCTCGAAAAGAACATCAGCTTTCCTTCAGGGATTCTCATTCGATTTCTCGAATCATCCTAATTTGGCGGGAGTCAATAAGAATGCCACATTGAAGCGCTGTGTGTCTGGAATCAGTAACATCTGTCCGTTATGGTGAGCAGTGGGTTGTCGGCCAGGAGCGGTACAGCCCTTATGCATATGGGGCTGTTCGCAACACATGACAACTATTTACATATCACCCAGTGGTAGAGGCATTTCAGGGATGGAGAAGAGAGTGAAACAACCTGCTGCTGCTAAAGACTGAGAGATCTCAGCAGGATTAGTTCGGGAGTAGTACAGGTTACAACAAGCTGAAAGAGTGAATGAGGAAGAGTGGTATATACATGCATGTAATTAACCCCTTCCCTCATAAATTTCTCTCGTTCATACCTCCTCTATGTTGACGCAGATGACGTGTCACTCGTCTCATTTGTACTAAGATTGCAGTACACGCTAAGAGCCTATTTGCTTCCACTTCCCCGAGTGGAATGCATAAGTTCTAATTGCTGTTCACAAAACTGCAGTCTTCTATAGTGGTGGTCCCCTGTGCAGAAAACAGCACATACGTCGTGGATCTGTTACCTGGAAGCTCTAATAAACTCTTAGCTAGGAACTGATATTGCACGAATAATAAAATTTTCAGTTGGTTTGTTTATGCCACTCACTCTGTTATTAACAGAATGTGAGAAACTGCACAATTATTGAAGCTCAAATTACTTAAATTCTTCACATGTTCATAAAAAATAAATAATACGATGAATAGCCTATTTTCGAAGTTACCATCAAATTGTTTTCAGTCACATGTTCAAACAACCAGAGATTGCTAATTCTTAATCGATACCGACCAAGGTATACGACATATCTGTCGTTCGAGATGGACGAACCAGCTCTGATATTACATCCAAACCACTTCACTCTTTTATTATCACCTTTGAAATGCTGAAATGATAGCCTGCCATCGAGAAATGCTTTTATACGAAATGTAAGTAAATTCACTGTTTGGATTTCCGTCATTCTGGTGCGCAACTTCCGAATGCAGTTGCCAATCATAGAGGAGCACCACAATTTAAGCTTTCTCATGATTCCTGTATTGAACAAACTATCTGTCATCGGAACCTCACACCACATTACGTCATCTTCACACTACTGCTTTCTCAACCGCTCTATGACGAGTTTCTTGTAGCTGGTTCAAATGGCTCTGAGCACTATGGGACTCAACTTCTGAGGTCATTAGTCCCCTAGAACTTAGAACTAGTTAAACCTAACTAACCTAAGGACATCACAAACATCCATGCCCGAGGCAGGATTCGAACCTGCGACCGTAGCGGTCTTGCGGTTCCAGACTGCAGCGCCTTTATCCGCACGGCCACTTCGGCCGGCTCTTGTAGCTGAATGTGATGGCTGTAAAGATAGAAACATTACAATGTGGATTCGAAGTGACTTACCCCCAACAGCATGACAAGACAACCGAAAGATAGAATGCAATTACCGTTGAATGTCTTCAGCTATTTGATGATGGTTACCATCCATCTGGGTATTGGAGGAAGTGACTAGCCTGTGGGAGCCTTCAGAGACGTCATGGAAGCATCAGTAACAGTTACCTGGCGACTGCAGGAAAAAATTATTCACCATGCAAAGGGATTCCCATGCTCAAATTAATTAATTAGTCTATCAATTTGATATCAATGACGTGTTGCCGGGCAGGTGGAAGCGAGGGCGAGAATATCACATACATGATGCGAGAGTTGTAGCGTTAATCAGGCTTTTTCATTGCAGGAAGATCTTTTAACGGAATTTCAGTACCCCACCTACTCAAGGAGGGATGATAATCGTAATAAAATCAGCACATTACCGAATTTATAAAGTGATATGTAGTATAAACCTGATATTTGAAACTTCTCTGTGCTGTTGCCTTGAGAGACTTTGTATGTGATGAGACATTTGTTTACTTTACTTAAAGAGAGAGTTCGAAAGTGAGGAGACATCCTGTGACAGAGGTAGAACATCCTCTTAGCGTTCCTTCAGGAGCCAAAAATGAGTTTAATATTCTAGTCCTATGATACAGAACGTAACAGATAATAAATAATAAAAGATATTTTTCCACCTGATGATCATTTACTTAGATCAAGTTTAGCCTTTGCATAGTGTTGTACAGGATTTTCACAGCTAGTAAGATTACTTTAGCAATGTGAAAACGCGTGTATGGTCTATTTCTTCTATCTTCAAAAATAACTCGTATGAAACGGGAAAATGTACATTTTGCATTAGAAATTCTGGGTGTATTAACAAAAGAATATCCCAGTACTAGATTTTTTAAACTGGCGTGTCTATGTCAGAGACGGGACTGTAGTTAGTCCGAGTTGGACCGCATTTAGCCGTGGCTGGCGGTGGGAGTGGTTGGGCAAATGGAAGCAGAGGCTAAGCCTGGCCTCTGGCTACTTCTCAGCTGACTGGCTCTTCAGGTACACAACACACTGGACTAGACAAGAGGTGACTGGACAATTTTCTTTTTTGTCCTGAGACAACGTGTTCAGGTAAGATAATGGGTACTACAATCATAAAAAATATTGTTGTTCCCAAATGATGTGGCTAGAGGAGTTCTATATACAGGGCAGGCTGTTGGAGGCGCAGTGGGACAGTGGGTCACTGTTCTAATATTATTATTATCCATTTTTACGTTTCTTCCAACATCAGCTACTCACATGCAGATCAGCAGGAGGCTAGCCCCCTGTACTCCAGTGGTACTTCGCTGTCCTGTTATTATTACCATCTATCCTTCCCATAAAGTCTATTGGCTAGACTGGCTGGAACAACTCTCCAGTGCTAGACTAACAGCGAAAATACCTACTTCATACGTAGCAGTTATTGGTGAAACTGGATGGAGTTACCGTCTAGTGACCGATCAGTAGCTACTCTAATTGTTTAAATAAACAATGTACTTCACTACTTACATAATAAAGACTTACATCCATCCTAGCCAGCAGCCCAGAACAAACTGAGACCTTTTCCCAATAATTTCCATATGGGGAGGAAAGGGAAGGAGGTGGAGGGGAGATGGGCGTGGAGATGGGAGTGGAGGACGAACAACAGCCCTCTGGTGATAATGCTGTGAACTAACTCAGCTGATCTCTGGATCCCAAAGTGAACATACAATATTTGATATTCCTACTAATAAATTTTAATTTCGTGACATTTCTCCTAAACTGGTGCCTTGGATTACGTTATGGGAGGGGAGGGATAGGAGAATGGCTGGGAGTTCTCTGATGGTGACTCATGTGATGTCAGGGAGAGTACTCATGATGTCATCAGAGGGTAGGGTTCGTTACTTGATCAATAAATTAATTAACAAATTTAATTTGATATCAATTTGATATCAAAATTGGACCAGAACAGCCTTTATCCCATTACTTAGATTTCTCAGTGTAGTAGCATCTGTCATTCCTACCTCACTCCACTTCATGATGTCATGCATCACCTACTACAAATTAGCTCGACTAAGATGTAAAATTCGGAGTGATGGATGTTAATGCTAAGCTTAAAGTTTTGTGGAATGACAATTTTAATATATTTCCTTGCTTCTTCAACTGAACCATTAATCCCATTTTTGCTGGTGCTTTTAGAAAGTTATTGTTAAAAGTATTTTCAGCTCGTGAATTATCAGTTGCAACATTGGTATTACGTTTAAATGTTGTTGTATCTTGTACATTGGCTGGCTGACCTTTCTGACATACGACAGTATCTCATATAGTTTTATTAATCTTGTAATCCGCATTATTTATTTCTGTCAGAAAATGCATACTTCTCGACATTTTAACGTCTTTCCTGGAAGTACTACAGTATTTTTTTAGTATGCAAGTAATGTCAGATCTTGTCTTATTCTGGCCTTGATTTAAATTTCCCTCTTCCTCTTACATGACATTTTAATTCGCTAAGCTATCTGTGGCTTTCTTATTTTTAATACGTTTTCCAGAGTAATTTTTAGAAAAGCTATCTTGCAATATTGACACATATTCAATGTTAAATCACTTGAATATGGGATTAGCATCTCTTTATATAAAGACCTCGTCGCATTCCACCACTTTTAACTTGGTCTTAAAACATTCTATCCTGCGCCCATTAGTTTGTATGTTTGTGTCTCAGGTTTATAAGGTTTCTTAATGAATGCCCAGTATAAACAGTTCTACAAATCTTATTATCAGCAGATTGTGAATGTTAATTTAGTAATAATGAGAAAACGGAAATATGCGTTCTGGTGCGCAGGGCAGAGGTGATCCCTCCATATTTTTCACAACATAAAATGTGACATACGTCGATTCAGTTGGCTCAGTTACCCACAATTGCTGTATGTGCGTCTGTTGTTCCTGCCTTACTCCATTTCGTGGTGTTATGAGCAGCTACTGCATCTTTACTCAACCGAGATGTAAATTTCCAACTTAAAATATGGTTCCTAGAGCTGGAAATTTTACCCCAGTGGGACACTTCTGAGGGACCAGTTGAACAAATATGTTAGTCTAGTGTGAAGAACGAAATCAATACCTGCTACTAGCCCGCTCCTCGTGAGTGCTCTTCACAAGCAGATAAAGCTTCTAGTACCGCAAAACGAAGTTACCGCCATACACACGTTGAGGCCAAAAATGTTGTAGTGTTGCTCTGTTTATATGAATGTGTGGTGTCTGCTCTTTCGGACCTAATGTAATTCTCGTCTGCACAGATGTGGCGGAGGGTCCGCCGGTGGTTGTGCTGCTGCGGCGGCACTGAGGTGGAGGAGGAGGACAACGTTGGGCTGGAGGAGGAGGAGGAGAAGAACGTCCAGCTGGTGGCGGAGGGCGCCCCTCCAGACCCAGAGGCGGTCATGCAGCAGGTGAGGGTCGCCGGTGTACGCCGCTCTAGAATGTTGGCAGTGTTTGGCGGCAGCCAGACTGTACAGAAGTTTTGCCAATGTGTGGAGGCACCGAAAACACGCCACACTGCCATGCCTAGTACGACGTAGGAAACCCTTTCGCATTCAAAACAGTTCCCAGTCGTCTCGGAATGGATAAGTGCAACTCCTGTATGGTTTCAAGGGAAACTTATACAGTTTTTCCAGCAAAATAGTGGCAACTTCAGGTAAAAATGATGCAAGTGGATAGCGATCATGGAAACTTTTCCCCAAAGAAGCTCACAAAGGGTCAGTAATATGGAGATCTGGTGACTGTGGTGGGCAGTGAAGATGTGACGGTTCATCCACAAAAACAGTCCTGAGCGCTGTGGGCTGTGTGTACAGGGGCCTTGTCTTTTTGGAACACAGCATCACCATTGGGGAAAAACATTGTACCACGGACTGATCAGCGAAAATGGTCACATAATCCTTGGCCGTAATAAGAGACTGGAGAGTAACCATAGTGCCCATGGCATATCACGATATGGGCATCCAAATCACCACCAAACCTCCGCCATGTTTCACTCTTGGGACATATGCTGTGCTAGGAGTTGGAATCAATGTGAAACAAATCTCATCCAACAAAATAAATTTCTTCCATTGCTCTATAGTCCAGGTTTTCTAGATTTGGCACCATGTTGCAGAGATTCGCCAAATTGAAACCCTTCCATCAGATCGCTACAGGGTATAGCGTGACCCACCGATTGATCTTTACACCACATCAACCGTCGCTTAACACTGACTGCAGGCATGTGATGGTTATGAGGAGCTGTTAACCATTGTATCCCATTGCTTCTAAACTCAGTCCGCACAGCCACTGTGTTGGCTGGGCCACTGATAGTAGTCTGGAGTGCACGAGTGATTCCTTCTGCTGATTTCAGCCGATTATTTACAACCACCTTCCACAGAACCCGACAGCCCCATCACTCAGTACACGAAGTCTGCCTGGTGCTGGTTTACCTGTGGATAATCCTTCACGTTTCCACTTGACGACCGGTTCACCAAATCTCGACTTGGGCAGCTTTAGACGGGTTGAAACGTCCCTAATGTATTTGACTCTGGTGGCGAGCGGAAGTTGCCAGACGTGAAACAGAACAGGGGTCTCAGTCCATGACGAATAGTCAACGCTCTATTGACCTGAGAAGTCTCAATAAAAATTGAGAAGAAAGTGCAAACACGTATTCTTAAGAGTGATATAGTTCAGTTTTGAAAAGGCATATAACTTTTACAATTCCACAAAAATTTTCTCATGCTGTGTCTATTAACAGAGGTGAGGTTAGCTACTATGAAGCTAATAATCCCTTTTGTCCACAGGAGTGGGAGGAGTTCGTGCAAGAGTTCTATGCCGCATATAGCAGACTGGCTGACGAACTGTCTCTAAGTTCCACAGAGGTGAGTACCACTAAGTCTCTAGACTTCTCTCATAATTGATCGCCAAAGTTTCTAACTGCATGTGTACTACTTACAATTGATCCATAGCAGATAAGAGTGCCATAAAATCTGTTAATGTTAAATCCAGAAGCAAAGTTAGATGTTATTTACTATGTAGCTGATAAAGTCTTTTGTCCGCAGGAACGACAGCAGTTTATAGATGAATGCTTTGGCATGTACTGCAGGATAATGGAGGAGCAGCTGCTGGAATCAATAAGGGTGAGTACTACACACTCTGTAGACTTTAGTCTTAACTGAAGGTTGCATATTCTAGGTAGATGCGCACTTCTTAGCTATCGTCCACAGAAAATGACAGTGGTGTAGGAATTCATTTCTTCAGTCTCTAGCCCCATACTTAACCAAAAACGTTACGTGACCTGCCATTGTGGCTAGTTACTTTTGAGACCTTTTCTTGTTTGTGAGGCGGTTGGGTATATACATTTCTTGATGCAACAGCTAGTAATCTTTATTGGGCTAGAGACACAGTTGTCTGGGACTATAGCTATTTGTGCTTCAGAATGTTACTGCGAGGAAGGAGAGTTTCGATAGACAGAGACACTTTGTAATACAGCAGTGTATCCCGATTCAGTGCAAGCGGTTGAAGAGTTACATGTACAGAGACACACACGGGGTCATGGTTATAAAAACTGTCAAAAGATTGTGTTGTGGGAAGAGGCAAGCTGTGGTCAAACATATTAGCTTGAGTACAGAACATGTCAGCACCAGTGAATCTTACATTTTGGCCACACTTTTACGCCAAAAACTTAGCCTTATCAGGCGTCATGAGTGTTGACGTTGTCTTGCAGGCTACGGCGGGCGCACCCCTCGCCACCACGCCCCCAGCCTCCAACACTTTGGAGGCGCCGCAGCGGAAGGGGAAGCGACGTCAGCGTCGTCGTGGCTGGCCCTCTCCTGCCCCCAGCAGCTCCTCCTCCAGCAGCGGGGAGGCTCCGCGCCGCAGGTGGAGGCCGAGTCGGCGCTGCCGCAGGAGGAAGCTGCGCGTGCGTCATCGCGGCCGGCCCACTGCCGCCCCCAGCAGCTCCTCGTCCGCCTCCGGCAGCAGCGAGGAGTTGCGGCGCGAGAGGCGGAGGCCCAGCCGCCGGTGTCGCGCCTGCGTCCGCACCAGGGGGGCCGCGCAGCTGTCGGGAATACACGGGGGCGCTCTGCGCCGTAGCTACAGACTCTGTTCACGAAGACCTTTTGAATAAACGACTCTTTGTGGTCTTTCTGGGCACTCGTTGTTATTGTAGTTTCAAACATTGGTACACGTCACAACGATGATCGATATTACGAATCGTTCCTTGAGAATGCACTGTATTAAAGCCAGATCCTGCTTGAGTATTCCATGCGGAAATGTTTGCAGCAGCAACATGTTTGTAACACAGACACCCTCTGTGGCAGAGTGCTTCTCTTCCATTGTGGCGCAGTTCACTCATGTCCAACTTTCCCAGTTGACGCTTGAAGGTCGGTTTCAAAAGGAACATTCTACATTTGAAAATTAATAGGGACACTAGGACTGCCATCATGGAATCAACCCCTGTGGCAGTTCATGTCAGGCATAACGTCGTGGTCTGCCGACATCGAACTGCAGTAAAAACGCAGTCTGAAGACTTTCTATTTGGTTCATTTTAGATCTTACATTGCTGTGTATGGAATTTAGCTAACGTATGGAAATTGTATTAACAGACCCGCCAGGTTAGCCGAGAGCGCTAACTCCCTGCTTCCTGGACTCGGGTAGGCACTCCGGCTCCGGATTGAATCGGCCCGGCGGGTTAACGACGAGGGCCGGTATGCCGGTCAGACTGGATGTGCTTTTAGGCAGTTTTCTACACCCCGCTAGGTGACTACCAGGCTGGTCCCCACGTTGTGCCGCAGATACACGACTCGCAGACATCTGAACGCGTTCGCCCTATTCCATGGATTACACTAGTCGCAGACAGCTGGGATACACTAATTCCGTCCCGGGGGAGCTACGGAGTCGCGGCAGGAAGGGCATCCAGCCATCCCTTAAAACTAACCTTACCGAATCTATTCCTAACCATGCCGACCCTGCACAACCGCGGGACAAGGCATCAGCAAAAGAAAAAAGGAGAAGATGGAAATTGTATTAACAATGAAGGCAGAACGATAGCTACCTCAGTCCTCAACGTAATAGTTTGAATGTCTACGGGAGGGTAGCGCAATTCGCCCCGTTCTTTCCATAGACAACATGAATAAACGGCATGTAATTTCCTTGGCATTTCATAGACTTTTCAGGATATCATAATGATGAGTTCTTTACAAATCATAGAATTAAAAGAGGAACCAATTTTTTCGCAGAACTAATACTCAAAACTTTTTTATTTATCGAGTTATGGAACAATATACTTTAATTAATGGCATTTAATATCTCATCGAAGAAGAATGCAGTGGCGTAGCACAAGTTAACTTGTTCTTTGTGGGCTCCTGATCTCTAAACAAAACCTGGTACTTTTTATGTCTCAAGATGTAATCGCTCAGTAGCTACATGTTAAAAGTCTGAGTTTGCATCAAGGCCTCCTGTTTGTTTACTACTTTCAGAATACTTTATAGCTTTATGCAAAGAAGCAGCTTGGCAGGTAGTCTTTCTAGCATCAGTGATGAAATGGTCTTTTGAATAGGCATCTGATAATTTATTTCCCTTACTTTTACTGAAGGAACTCACATCTAGGATGGCATCATCCTGTGATGACAAATACGAAGTAAAACATTCTGTCATCATCTTCAGCGTCCACTACTCCTGGACAGGAGTACAGGATACAAGATGAGCATTGCCGCTGGTCGGAGTCTGATTAATAGTTATGTAGGGCCACAGCTGCTGTTTTAATTGAGCTGTAACGATACAACAGTAATTTGCCACTGAGTTGCCAAAATACTGAGTGTACATACGATTAACCTACATACCCAACACAGATAAAAATTAAAAATAGTTTAATATGAAATTAGTGCGCCTCGTGATCAGCCTTTGTGTGGCTGCGCAGTATCTTGTGTCAGCAGATTTGTTTAACTTTTATTTTTACGAACTGTTGAACAAATGGTTCAAATGGCTCTGAGCACTATTGAACTTGATATCTAATGTCATCAGTCCCCTAGAACTTAGAACTACTTAAACCTAACTAACCTAAGGACATCACACACATCCTTGCCCGAGGGAGGAGTCGAACCTGCGACCGTAGCGGTCGCGCGGTTCCAGGCTGTAGCGCCTAGAACCGCTCGGCCACCCTGGCCGGCCCGTTCTATCACATATATAACTTTCAGAAATAGTTCTACTTTCTGATTAGACGGAATGATGATTATTTAAAGTAATAGAACATCTAGTGTGGTTCTGTTTCTCTTTCTTCTTTTTGTAACATTTCTGTGTTTTTTGTAATTGTTATTTCAACCTCCTCGCCTGATATGAGATTATGGGCGTAAATTTAGGAACATTTTTTACAGTCTATAAAAAGATGAATGTATCAGCCTGTTTGCAAAGAATAATATTCTTTCTATTGTTTAAAAGCATGCATACAGAAAAAAAGAAAGCACATCGTCTCAACCTGCTGTCCCCGAAGCGTTGGCGTCACACCACACACATAAAATACTGTAATTGCAGCCACATTTAGAAGATATAATCAAAACGTGCTGTCTTCTTGTGCCTTTTCCTGGATATTTTAGCGATTCACCACCTAACCTGTGTTCCACCTGTGGGGCCCTAATGCATGTGTTATATATGTCTATAGTTTTTAATTCTTTACCTTGAACATCGATTACACAATACCATGCTCTTAGTGTGCGCCCATATTAAAAACAAAAGTATTCCGATGCATTTTCAACTACGACAGAGAGTGTATAAGCACTGGACTGAGGACCTAAGTCTAGATTATTTTATCAAAGTACTCGTCTTAGTTCTACTTACAACGATATCCAGGTCATCCGTATATTATGATGACCATCCAAGCTAGGGTAACACTATCACATTCTTCCAAATGGATGCCGAGCTTGGGAGCCGCATCTCAAAATTTTTTTAACAGACATCTGGGCTGATACTTTAATAAATATACACCGCAAAGTATGTGTGCATAGTTTTGGTGTGCAGAATACCACTAAGCTAATTGCTTGTTGTTGCTGGACTCCACGCCCGCGCCCCATGGACCCTGGGGTATCCACACTACGGCACAAACAATACAGTGCAAGTTCTGTTTCACTTAGAAGATAATTTGACTGGAAGCGTTGCCACCATGGTATTTGCCCGATTTTGATGCTACTAAAGTGAATAATCGTCATTAGTAAATGGAAGTATTTGATGTTTGTTTTCACACTGCCATGCTGTGGCGCAATCTAGTGTTTGTCCTGCACTTTTATGAATACTAAAGTAGACTGATTCGGGGTCTAAACCGACATCTTCCAGAGAATTAAAGTACTAGTAAATACTGTTGTCTTGTATGGCTGTGTATACATTCCATAAAATCAGGTCTGATAACTGGTTGTAATGCTACACTCTGTATGTCTGTAGTTTTATTTATTTAATGTTATTATTTAAGTAAAGTCTGCCGATGTTACTTCTTGTGAAACAGGACTGGGACACTTGGTTTATTATGACATCGCAGGTACGCCTGTCAGAAACATAGTCTTATATGTTATGCCTCCACCACGCAATGCTCATGTCAGTATGGTGTTGTAGACAAATACCTACGATTGGACATCGAATCTATAATTTCGTATCATATACATAACAGGTTTAGGATTTTCTTTGTGTGTTATGAGAAAACATTAAATTTGTTTAATATTCTGAAACACCACGTTGGATGAACGCATCTGGGCTATATGTATCGCAACAACTACCTCTGTAGAAGTTTATTCTTCTGATTATCTAGTGCTTAGATACATATATTTCTGAACAAGTATTAGACATATATACACACATTCAGTAGCCCTTTGCCACTCGTTATAACAGTGCTAGAGACAAACACTTCTGTCGACCCCAAATATCTCTTATCTTTACACAAAATGTACGTTGGCTATTAATGTTACTTCTCAATAGACTTCTCGTGAAAAGAACGTAGCTCGATTTGAGCTCATATATTACCAGCGTGTTGACAGATCCTACTGGTACCAGATCCAGCATTATGTTACTGGATTTTAGGGAACAGTCTTCTACTTAGAAAGGTATGTGTTACAGCACAAAAGATCCACTGCTACGAAGTGTTGCCAGCAAGCTTATAAAATCACTTTATGGGCTATCTCCTCTGTATGAGACCCATACTAAGTTTGGTTAATAGTTTGGTTAATAGGATGAGCAATAATTATATTCCACATCTACCATAAATGTATGATCCTTTAAACTGTCCAATAGAGTGCTGTTAGAGGAAAATATCACATGTAAAGATTACAGACATTTTCCCAAACGAGATGTCGGATCTACGACGTTAGAAGAGAACAATAAAAAGGTTTAGTAATATCCTAGCTACAGGCTTCTACTCTTGGCCCTGATATTGATTGATATGTGCGTTGTCATCAATGACTGTATCGTAGATGGGATATTGTAGAGACCTAACGGTATTAGAGGGCCAAGAGAGATTCATGGTAAAATCTTAACTTTCAGCACCTTACACCTGATGATATTATAGTATTGAGTACAAGCGGGGTTGTTGTTTTACTACTAAATAATGCACTTTTGTTAATAAGATTGTATGGGTAAATCCAGCAGCTCACAGAAGTCTAATAAAAATATTATAAAATAGTTTTTATTAACACATCTTCCTCTTGCTGCCACTGGTATTCGCCAGGTGACAAACACAGTGAACCTTATCGAGCACCGACTTTCTCTTACACCAGCAGTGGATGGGTTCTCCTCAGCTCCTCTATCTTTTGTCGATTGAGGGCAAGCATCTAAGGAGGTAGCATGAGTTATCAGGAGAAGATATATGATTGCGTTGCTAGTCGTTGAATGAACTGTTTAACTAGACTCCCTGCACCCCTTCCCACCATTTTTCAGGTGGTGTAGGACATTTCTGGCGTTTACTTGGAGCCAATGAGATGGCTCTTCCTTGGGACTATTGACAGATGTCTTGGACAGCCGTCTCGTCACTATTCTCACGGCTGGCTGCAGGTTCGCAGTGTCAACATCGGCGCCTGCATTCCCTGGGTCGGAAGCATCGACAGAGAAACACAGCGTTTTGTGTAAAGATGGCGACGAAATGTAAGTGCAGCACATTTTTTCCACTGCTTGTACGGCCCTTCGTAGTTTGAATCACTTAGGTGGAAGGTTAATTGTAATCATTGGTGTTTGGAGAATATGATTATCGACTGATGATGCGCAAAATCTTCAGCACTCGCATTTTATAGTATAGCAAGGTAGGTACAGTGATCTTTATGAGTCTATGATTTTGTATGTAGTTTATTTTTGCTGCTCTGTGGCAATTGCTCTGTCTGATTTGTGTGATATATGATGTCACTCATTAATAATGCACAGATAATTTTTCATAGTAATAATATTTACGTATTCTCAATTGTCGTATCTGTCTGTGTGTGTCTTTGCAGTTCCACGGATCAATCGACATTTGATTAATTGCGATGACAATATTTGGATTTCCTGTGGTTAATATACAAGACTTGTAGTAAAGTTGCATATTCTGACAATATTGTAGTGTTTATTTTGTTTGGATATCATAATTACGTGACTTCATTCTACTTGGGAGAGCTGCATGGTTGAAAATGGGGACGCCCGTGCATAAGCGTTAGTTAAGTGTGAAGGTTGGGGGAGGAGGGGGATCTTGGTTCCGATTGGTCCACACAGAAAGGGTCTTTGGGGGGGGGGGGGAGTTCTTGGTACTTAAACTGCTAGCAACGTTTAACCGGAAAGGCATCCAAAGATTTCCTCTTTTCAAATGGCTCTGAGCACTATGGGACTTAACATCTGAGGTCATCAGTCCCCTAGAACTTAGAACTACTTAAACCTAACTAACCTAAGGACGTCATACACATCCATGCCAGAGGCAGGATTCGAACCTGCAATCGTGGCGGTCGCTCTGTTCCAGACTGAAGCGCCTAGAACCTTTCGGCCACACCGGCCGGCAGATTTACTCTGGTGAGCATGTAGGTGTCTGCGAGTTACCACTGGTTTAGCTAAGCGATATGCCCTTTCCCTGAATCATTGAGCATCTTTTGTGGTATCCATCATGCCAGAGACGATTACACCCATAATCATGCAACTTCCTCTACCATGCCTGTGGAAATTTTCTACCTTAGTGTTAGGCGAATACGTGGAGTTCTCTCGTTCGCGACCATGGATTTAGTAGCGGCTGCGGCCAGTCAAGGAGTTGCATATCGTGCCATGTTCTCGAATGGCTCGTTCAGCATGCGTTATCCAGCGAATGCAAGCGGGTCGGAGAAGAGTTCCTCATAATACAGGTGTTAATTTATAGCAGTCTTTGATATTGCCACCAACGTGTTGCGATCGCTTTGCCATTATTACCGCGGGCGGTAGACGCCTTAGTCAGAACTGATATAGCAGCAATGTCTTATGGGTTAGTCACCAAGCAGGGGGGGATTATGCCTATTATAATGGTTTGGGGATATGTCAGTATTGACTGCTACATCCCACTTGTCAGATTTAGAGGGGTGGGCTATCACGCAGGTGACATGCTTTTCACTGCGGTGGTCAGCTCTGTCTCTAGGTATGTATTTTTTATAGCTCTGTGTTGCACACAGAATCTTTGATTGGAGTCATCAGAAGTGTACTACGACGTCACACAATGGAGTTACGTAGTACGGTATTTCTTTTACAAACAATATCTTTTTCAGAAATCGATGGCTGTTATAGAATTTGCTTTGATGTAATTTATATAATTTTACGTCATTATTTCTACCAATGTGTTCGTCTTTAATACATCTACACCTACATCTACATGGATACTCTGCAAACTACACTTAAGTGCCTGCCAGAGCTTCATCGTGCGGTTCTAGCGCTGCAGTCCGGAACCGCGGGGCTGCTACGGTCACAGGTTCGAATCCTGCCTCGGGCATGGATGTGTGTGATGTCCTTAGGTTAGTTAGGTTTAAGTAGTTCTAAGTTCTAGGGGACTGATGACCTAAGATGTTAAGTCCCATAGTGCTCAGAGCCATTTGAACCATTTGAACCATCTTCACAATAATTCTCTATTATTCCAATTTCGTAAAGCACTCGGAATAAATAAACTCCTATATCTTACTGTGGCACGTATGATTTCCCTTATTTTATTATGATGACCGTTTCTCCCTACGTCGGTCGGTGTCAACAAAATATTTTCGCATTCGGGGGAGAAAGTTGGTGATTGAAATTTCCTGAGAAGATTTCGCCGCAACGAAAATCGCATTTGTTTTACTGATTCCACCCCGAATTCTGTACCATGTCAGTGGCACTCTTTCTGCTATTTCTCCATAATACAAAACGTGCTGCTCTTCTCTGAATTTTCCATATGTACTCCGTCAGTGCTATCTGGTAAGGGTGCCACACGGCACAGCAGTACTACAAAAGACGACGGAGAAGCGTAATGTGGGCAATCTCTTATTTACATTTTATATGTATTCTGCCAACAAAACCAAGTCTTTGGTTTTTTTTTTTTTTTTTTTTTTTGTGGTTTTCGGGCGCACAACTTCAGTGGTCATTAGCGCCCTGACTACTCTAAGAATGCACCGCGAGGCACAAGTTGACAACAACAACTAAAAGGGAAAACACGATAAAAGACAGACTGACAGGCATAGGATTAAAAAACAGCATCATCAAATGTCCTTAGCGAGGTTTGTCAAATTGATAAAACAAAGAACACGAGCAGCTGCTCGTGGGTCATCCGCTAAAATGGCATCTAAAGTATTAGGCAGGTTAAGATCGAGGCGCAGTGTGTTAAGATCTGGACAGGACATTAAAATGTGTCTAACCGTCAGCAAGTGCCCACATGGGCAGAACGGCGCCGGCGCAGCCGTCAGCAGATGGCGATGGCTGAACCGGCAGTGTCCAATTCGTAACCTTGCTAAAACGACCTCCTCCCGCCGAGAAGGGCGTGAGGAGGACGTCCAAGCCACGGGAAGAGGTTTTAAGGCCCGAAGCTTGTTGTCGGTAAGTGCAGCCCAATCGGCATGCCACAGCGACACAACGCGCCGACAAATGACCCTGCTAAAATCGGACGAAGGGACACAACAAGAAGCTGTCCGAGGCTGGAGGACCGCAGCCTTGGCCGCGGCATCTGCAGCTTCGTTCCCAGGGATACCGACATGGCCAGGAACCCACATAAAGCTAACCGGCGTATCGACGTCCACCAGCTGCTGAAGAGAGCGTTGGATCCGGTGTACGAAAGGGTGAACCGGGTATGGATCACTGAGGCTCTGGATGGCGCTCAGGGAATCTGAGCAGATGACATAAGCAGAATGTCGGTGGCGGCAGATGTAAAGAACAGCCTGGTAGAGGGCAAAGAGCTCAGCTGTGAAGACCGAACAATGGCCATGGAGCCGGTATTGGAAACTTTGTGCCCCAACAATAAAGGAACACCCGACCCCGTCATTGGTCTTAGAGCCATCTGTATAAATTAAAGTCATGTCGATGAACTTTGAACGAAGTTCCAAAAAACGGGAGTGGTAGACCGAACCGGGGGTGACCTCTTTTGGGAGCGAGCTGAGGTCGAGGTGAACGCGGACCTGAGCCTGGAGCCAAGGTGGCGTGCGGCTCTCGCCCACTCGAAAGGTTGCAGGGAGTGAAAAATGAAGGTGTTGAAGGAGGCGACGAAAGCGAACTCCAGGGGGTAGCAAGGCAGAGACATACAACCCGTATTGAAGGTCAAGAGAGTCGTCAAAAAAGGAACGATAAGACGGATGGTCGGGCATTGACAGTAACCGACAGGCATACCGACAAAGCAGTATATCGCGCCGGTAGGTGAGTGGCAATTCGCCAGCGTCAGCATGAAGACTCTCTACGGGACTGGTATAAAATGCTCCGATCGCAAGTCGTAAACCCCGATGTTGTATGGAGTTGAGGCGGCGTAAGATGGATGGCCGTGCAGAGGAGTATACGAAGCACCCATAATCCAGCTTGGAGCGGACGATCGACCGATATAGACGAAGTAGGACGGTTCGATCCGCTCCCCACGACATACCACTGAGAACACGGAGGACATTTAAAGAACGGGTACAACGGGCGGCCAAGTATGACACATGTGGAGACCAGCTAAGTTTCCTGTCAAAGGTAAGGCCTAAAAATTTGATTGTCTCCACGATTGGGAGAGCAACGGGACCGAGTCGTAAGGACGGTGGGAGAAACTCTTTGTAGCGCCAGAAGTTAATACAGACCGTCTTCTCGGCAGAAAAACGGAAGCCATTGGCGACACTCCGGGAGTAAAGACGGTCAAGAAAACGCTGAAGACAGCGCTCCAGGACACGTGTACACTGCGCGCTGCAGTAGATGGTAAAATCGTCCACGAAAAGGGAGCCTGATACATCAGCTGGGAGGCAATCCATTATTGGATTGATCGCGATGGCGAAGAGAGCGACGCTCAAAACTGAGCCCTGTGGCACCCCATTCTCCTGGCGAAAGGTGTCGGACAGGACAGATCCCACACGTACCCGAAACTGTCGATCCAGTAAAAAGGAACGAATAAAAAGAGGGAGGCGACCGCGAAGGCCCCAGGTATGCATGGTGCGGAGAATGCCCGCCCTCCAACAGGTGTCATAAGCCTTCTCCAAATCAAAGAACACAGCCGCGGTCGGGCGCTTCCGCAAGAAGTTATTCATAATGAAGGTCGACAAGGGAACCAGATGGTCAACAGCAGAGCGGCGCCTACGAAATCCACATTGTACATTGGTAAGTAGGCGTCGAGACTCGAGCAGCCAAACCAATCGAGAGTTAACCATTCGCTCCATCACTTTACAGACACAGCTGGTAAGCGAGATAGGTCGATAACTGGAAGGCAAGTGCTTGTCCTTCCCCGGCTTAGGAATCGGGACAACGATAGACTCGCGCCAGCATGCGGGAACATGTCCCTCAATCCAGATGCGATTGTATGTACGAAGAAGAAAACCTTTACCCGCAGGAGAAAGGTTCTTCAGCATCTGAATATGAATAGAATCAGGCCCTGGAGCGGAGGACCGTGATCGGCCAAGTGCGGTTTCGAGTTCCCGCATGGTGAATGGGGCATTATAACGTTCACAATTCGAGGAGCGGAAGTCAGGTGGCCTAGCCTCCTCTGCCTGTTTGCGGGGGAGGAAGGCAGGGTGGTAATGAGCGGAGCTCGAAACCTCGGCGAAAAAGCGGCCGAAGGCATTGGAGACAGCCTCAGGGGCCACAAGGACTTCATTCGCGACCTTCAAGCCAGAAACTGGGGAGTGGACCTTAGTGCCAGATAGCCGGCGCAGGCTACCCCAGACAACAGAAGAAGGAGTAAAACTGTTGAAGGTGCTTGTGAAAGCAGCCCAGCTGGCTTTCTTGCTTTCTTTAATAATACGACGACACTGAGCACGTAATCGTTTATAATTAATACAATTCGCCACTGTAGGGTGGCGTTTAAAGGTGCGTAAAGCACGTCGACGAGCACGTAAAGCGTCTCTACATGCTGCGGTCCACCAGGGGACCGGTACGCGACGTGGAGAAGAAGTAGAGTGAGGGATGGAATATTCAGCAGCAGCGAGAATGACTTCCGTGAGGTGTGCGACCTGACGATCGCAGCTTGTGAAGGTTTGATCCTGAAAGGTCGCCCTGGAAGAGAAGAGCCCCCAGTCTGCCTTGGAGACGGCCCAACTAGAGGAGCACGGAGAGGGAGTACGCTGCAGGAGATGGAGAACACACGGGAAGTGGTCGCTCGAATATGTATCAGCAAGTGCATACCACTCAAACCGGCGTGCAAGTTGGGGAGTACATATAGAGAGGTCTAAATGGGAATAGGTGTGAGATGTGTCCGAAAGAAAAGTAGGGGCGCCAGTATTGAGGCAGACAAGATCGAGCTGGTTGAAAAGGTCTGCTAACAAGGAGCCCCTCGGGCAGGATGCTGGAGAGCCCCAAAGGGGATGGTGGGCATTGAAGTCTCCAGTTAACAAAAATGGTGCAGGTAGCTGAGCAATAAGTTGCGTCATGTCTGCCCTGGTAACGGCAGATGACGATGGAGCGTAAACGGTACAAAAGGAAAACGTAAAAGTGGGGAGAGTAATGCGGATGGCAACTGCCTGCAGGCCGGTGTGCAACGTGATGGGATCGTAGTAAATATCATCCCGGACCAGCAACATAACCCCTCCATGAGCTGGGATACCTACCACAGGGGGTAGGTCAAAACGCACAGAGGTGTAGTGTGCCAAGGCAATTTGATCGCATGGGCGTAGCTTCGTTTCCTGGAGGGCTACGACGAGCGGACGATGCAAGCGGAGCAGCAACTTCAAGTCCTCTCGGTTGGAGCGAATGCTGCGAATATTCCAGTGAAGAAGTGCCATCGTAAGAAAAGGAAGATGATAGAAGTGGTCACCTCGAAGGCCGCTTAGGGCCTGGCTTCAAGCGAGCACTGCCGCCGCTATCAGGAGGCGGACAGTCATCGTCCATGGGGTCTATAGGGTCATCGGCCATCTCGGGAGGATGGCCGGGAGGGGGAGCTTCCTCCGCCGGTGAACGGCCAGATGTTCGGCTACCAGCGGTGCGGCCAGGCGAAACGGATGACGGCCTGGGGCGGCAACCGCTGGGTGGCGCAGGAGAAGAAAGGCGCCGCGGCGGAGAAGGAGAACTGTGCTTCCTATGCGCCTTTTTAGAAGGACGTTTGGTGGAAGTACCAGTCGAAGGCTGGGAGGTCGAGGGACGGAGGAAGTCTGCACGGGATGGTTCCTTCTTGAAGGCCCGTGCATCTGACTTCGGGGTCTTCGACTTAGCAGAAACTGAGGAAGTGGCTGGTGTCTGTGGGGTGACGGGAGGAAGAGGAGACGTCGACCGCGCTATCTTAGCACTGGCCGAACGGACGACCGTGGTGCTGAAGGTCAGATCGCATGTCTGGGTTGCTACCTCCCGCGTAGTCCGAGGAGAGGCGAGGACAGTGCTGTATTTCCCCGCTGGGAGCAGCGTGGGCTTCCTACTAGCCAATAGCTTGCGAGCAGCCGAGGTGGACACTTTCTCTTTGACTCGAATTTCCTGGATACAGCGTTCTTCCTTATAGACAGGACATTCGCGGGAGGATGCGGCATGGGCACCCTGACAGTTCACACAACGAGGAGATGGAGGTGGACAGTCACCCTCATGGGCATCCCTGCCACAAGTGACACATTTAGCCGCATTGGAGCAAGACTGTCGAGTGTGATTGAAACGCTGACACTGGTAGCAGCGCGTAGGTGTCGGGACATAGGGGCGAACAGAAATAACCTCGTAGCCCGCCTTGATGCGCGATGGCAGCTTAACACTATCGAAGGTCAAGAAAATTGTCCGGGTCGGTACAAGGTCATTGTTGACCTTTTTCATGACCCTATGGACAGCCGTCACACCCTGCTCAGCGAGGAAAGATTGAAGCTCCTCGTCAGTCAATCCGTCGAGGGAGCTACTATAGACTACACCACGAGACGAATTCAAAGTGCGGTGGGCCTCCACCCGGACAGGGAACGTGTACAAGAGTGTGGCCCGAAGCAGTTTTTGCGCCTGAAAGGCACTCTCAGTTTCTAGTAATAAGGTACCGTTACGCAACCTGGTACAAGATTTGACAGATCCGGCTATGGCATCTACGCCCTTCTGAATGACGAAAGGGTTGACAGAGGAAAAATCCTTTCCGTCCTCAGATCGAGAAACTACGAGGAACTGTGGGGCAGGCGGTAGTACTTTTGTCACTGTTGGCTGGTCACGTTTCCGTTTTTGGGTCGAAGTCGAAAGCGATGGAGTAGAATCCATTGCGGAGGAATCCCCCATGATTGCCAGCGTCTCCGATGGCGCGCTCCTTCCTTGTGGGAACCCTCTCAGAGGGCACTCCCGCCTTAGGTGAATGTTTACACCTCAGGTCACACCTCCCGAGAAACAGACGGAGGGACCAATCGGCATGGTCAGAAGGTATCAGCTCAGGCAATCACCCCTCCCCGGGCCTGGCCTTTACCAGGGGGTACGCGCGTGCCTTACATGTCTACCCAGGGCGGGGACTTACGCGTTACCCCGTCACCGGCTACGCGTGCGAACGCGTGGGTCGGCCTTCAGACACGCACAGGGAGGAAGGAAGAAGAGGAAAAAGAAGAGAGAGAGGGAGAAAGAGGACAGACTGTCTCAAACGCCGAGGCGGAGACCAGAGAAGGCAAGGAGAAGAAGGCAATGAGAAGGCAAGGAGAAGAAGGCAATGAGAAGGCAAGGAGAAAAAGGCAATGAGAAGGCAAGGAGAAAAAGGCAATGAGAAGGCAAGGAGAAAAAGGCAATGAGAAGGCAAGGAGAAGTCAAGGGAAAGAGTAAGGAAGACAGTGAAGTGGAGAAGAGCAAGGAAAGGAACCAACAAAAGGAAGGAAGAAACGAGAAGTAAAAAACCAAAGAGACCACGATTATAGGTCGTGAAACCGTCCGTCTCCGGACGCAGGCGCTAACTACCCCCGTGAGGGGGATGGACTCCTTTTAGTCGCCTCTTACGACAGGCAGGAATACCTCGGGCCTATTCTAATCCCCGGACCCGCAGGGGGTAAGTCTTTGGTTTGCATGCCCGTCAATATTTTCTATGTGTTCTTTCCAATTTAAGTTGTTGGTAATCGTAATTCCTAGGTATTTAGTTGAATTTACGGCCTTTAAATTTCATTGATTTATCGCGTAACCGAAGTTTAAAGGTTTCCTTCTAGCACTCATGTGGGTGACCTCAGACTTTTCGTTATTTAGGGACAATTGCCAGTTCCTGCACCATACAGATATCTTTTCTAAATCGTTTTGCAATTTTTTTTTATCTTCTGATGACTTTATTAGCCGATAAACGACAGCGTCATCTACAATCAACCTTATACAGCTGCTCAGATTGTCTCCTATATCGTTTGTATAGATAAGGAACAGCAAAGGGCCTATATCACTACCTTTAGGAACGTCATAAATCACTTCTGTTTTACTCGATGACTTTACGTCAATTAGCAAGAACTGTGACCTCTCCGACAGGAGATCACGAATCCAGTCACGTAACTGAGACGATATTCCATAAGCACACAATTTCACTAAGAGCCGCTTGTTTGATACACTGTCAAAAGCCTTCCGGAAATCCAGAAATACGGAATCAGTTTCAAATCTCTCGTCAATAGAACTCAACATTTCGTTGAGTAAAGAGTTAGTTATTTTTTAAAAGAATGATGTTTTCCAAATCCGTGTTGATTGTGTGCCAGTAGACCGTTCTATTCGAGGCAATTCATAATTTTCTAACACAATATATGTTCCAAAATCCTATTGTATATCGACGGTAGTGATAGAGGGCTGTAATTTAGGGAATTACTCCTACTGACATTTTTGAACATTGGTGTGATCTCTGCAACTTTGCACTCTTTGGGTATGTATCTTTCGTCGGCCGAGCGGTTGTATTTACTGTTAAGTATTCACCTATTGCACCTCCATAATCTAAAAGGAACCTATTCGATATACAGTCTGGACCGGAAAACTTGCTTTTATTAAATGATTTAAGCTGCTTCACTACTCTGAGGCTATCTACTTCTAAGTCACTGATGTTGGCATGGCAGCTGTTTTTAATTCGAGATTCGAATATTTACTTCGTCTTCTTTAGTGAAGCAATTTCGGAAGGCAGTGTATAGTAACTATGCTTTAGCAGCACTGTCATCGATAGTATTTCCATTGCTATCGCTCAGAGAAGGCACTGAATCTGTCCTGCCGCTAGCATACTTTACACACGAACAGAATCTCTTTGGATTTTCTGCATGGTTTCGAGACAAAGTTTCGTTGTGGAAACTATTATAAGCATCTCGCATTGAACTCTGCGATAAATTTCGGACTTCTGTAAAAGATAGCCCATGTTGGAGATTTTACATTCATTTAAATTTGCTTTTTTCGTTCCCAAATTTAAACGAAAGAAATATATACACTATGATGTCACACATACAAACACACACACTCACACATTAGTAATGGAATGGTGGCTTAGTAATGGTATATAAGTTGGTACCATGGTACATTGTGACGACCGTTCTGAAAATACGTAAAATTGAGCAAAATACGAAAAAACAAAAGAAATTTGTAAAACTGTGGAAGAATAAGGGTACTTACG
The DNA here is from genome assembly GCF_021461395.2 of Schistocerca americana. Lineage (NCBI taxonomy): Eukaryota > Metazoa > Arthropoda > Insecta > Orthoptera > Acrididae > Schistocerca > Schistocerca americana. Next base: position 537,189,518 of record NC_060124.1, read on the forward strand.
TAGCTGCCAATGTGTGGTCTCTGCTGATGCCTTCAACGATGTAATGTTAAACCGTTATTAACAAATAGCCATAGCCTAGGTCTCAGGTGACATGACTTGATCAAATTTATTGCTAACGAACAGATGCAACCTGATCCTGTCCCTATGCTGCACTGGTCTTTAACGAACTCCACCCACCCACGTGTCACAGTTACAACAAATGGTGATGGGGAGGTAGATGGAGAAGGGTTTCTCGTCATTTTACTGCGCTCCCATTGGCTAAGAACGGTTTTCCAACAATTCTATGTCACGTAACAGCTATCAACCTATGTCATGGCCATGAATATAGCTCGCATAGTTGCCTAATGCCTGTGGAGGGGGGGGGGGTGTCCCTGTGGGAGAACTTGACGGATTCCTGGTGGTTCCCCAGTTGAGAGGGAGGTCGGTGACCTTGAGATAAGATCGTTATCTGGGCCTGTTCTCTCCTTAATAACCTACTGCTCGTCACTAAAATATTTATGATTTCCTGTGAACAGAACTGACAGCCAAGTGAGGTAACTACACCCATGCATGTCTTTGTGGCAGCAGGAATGAATTCAACGACACTCGTGTGACAATAATTGTTTCCTATTGATCTAAACTAGCACCGATTTGGGGTACATCTGATTTTCGGCTACAAATAGGAGATGTTTCAGGGCGGCAAGTCATCCGAGTTTGAGACCTGCTGGCAGCACATCAACAGCACCGATGGCATCAGCCGGGATGAAACGGTATATGGTTGTTATTGCTTATCAGGGACTAGTAAACGTCTCCCATTGAACTGTGCTCACCTCGCAGGTACGTATTTCAGATTTTTTCCTTTACTTGTGTTTGTTCCTTTTATCTGCAATCTGATGGTTTTTCTTTTTTCTGTAGCAGATCTGATGAGCGTGTATGAGCTTGATCTTGCACCTGCAGCAACAACTCCGCAATCTGACATCATGATGGTACATTCATCACTCCAGCCAAGTCCGTCGATGCTGTATTCACCGTGCCTACAAACCCCTGCCTGGCTCATCATATTCAGTGTTTCAGAGGCTGATGACAGCAGCTCATTTGCCAACACAGCCACGGTCAGCACCTTGGACCGTCTGACAATCCTCATGGATCTCCGTTACTCGGTGCTCTTGATGATAATATCGTGTTGGATGTTGAGCTGTAGGATAAGATATTACAAGTCATCATGGAAAATAATGACGTGGTGAGAGGCTTTAGGACTTATTTGAACACTGCTTATTTTGAAAGTAAATAGAACATTCACAAACATCTGGATACTACTTTATTTACACGTGATACATTCCAGTATTTTTTTCTTTCTTTACAGGTCACATGGAGGCCATATGCACCTACAATTACTCTGCCACGTGAACTCCTGATGATGAGTATGTCACCACAGCCTCAAACACAGCCACAGCCAGGTCCATCATAACCAGTGTGGTAGAGGCTGATACATGAGCTTGTTTGCCAAGACGCCACAGCCTCCACGGCCTGGTCCATCTCACAATCGTCATGGACCTTCTTGGCATCAGGAATTGCCTCAACATCACTCTGGGCCTAGCAGCAGCAGCACCCCTGCCCGGTCTGTTACGGATATCCAAGTAAGTCCTGTAGCTGTACTGGAGTACTCTGTGGTTCATGATGGTTTCAGGGAGAGGATCTCACAAGCTCGTACTGACAAAACGAATTCTGAATACAAAGCTCTTACATATTTTCACGATGCCTGTCAATGCCTTTTGGAGAGGGTACTCACTGAAATCGTCAATGACCCACAATATCCTGCCACTCCAGTATGTAGGAGTAACTATCAAAAGGTCCTTAAGTGGAATGACCACAAAAAACAAATAGTAGGAAAAGCAGATGTCGCACAGAGTTTCGTGGGAAGAATTTTCAGGAAAAGTAACTCATCCGAGATGGGAGTGGCTTATAAGGCGTTTGTTCGCCCGATTCTTGGGCATTTTTCACCAATTTGGGATTCCTACCAGGTACAACAGACAGAGAAGATAGAGAAGATACAATGAAGAGCGGCGCGTTGCGTCACGGTATCGTTTACTTGACGTGAGAGTGTTTCTGAGATGCTCAGAAAACTCTCCTGGAGCCGGCCGGTGTGGCCAAGCGGTTCTAGGCGCTTCAGTCTGGAACCGCGCGACCGTTACGGTCGCAGGTTCGAATCCATCCTCGGGCATGGACGTGTGTTATGTCCTTAGGTTAGTTAGGTTTAAGTAGTTCTAAGTTCTAGGGAACTGATGACATCAGAAGTTAAGTCCAATAGTGCTCAGAGCCATTTGGACCAAACTCTCCTGGCCGCCGTTACAAGAACCGCGTTATGCTTCACAGAGAGGGTAACTACTGAAATTATGAGAGAGTACTCTGGGAAGAGTCAGACATCATATTACTTCCTCCAGCATACATCTCACGTAATGACCATGACGAGAAAATTCGAGAAATTAGAGCCAATACAGAGGCTTACCGACAGCTGTTCTTGAAACGCGCCATTCGCGAGTGGAACAAGGTACGAGTTAGTGGTAACAGAGGTACCCTGTGCCACCCATCATTAGGTGGCTGGCAGAGTACGATGTCGGTGCAGATTAAGTGCAAAGCAGTCCTGTACTGTGAGCTGATCCTGCACTGTAAACAGAACAGAAATGCTGGTGAGGTGAAAAGCATCGCCAACATCTAGGGGAGAACTAGTTGATATCGTGAGGTAATTCAGAGTGATCTGGAGCTTTGTGCAAGTGTCATATTTCGCTGTTTTTCCGAAACACAGGAAAGTGAATCTTGTAAAGGGCTCAGGTGTATACTCCACCTTGACGTGTACTTACAGGCCTACGATCTATTTAGTAGCAGGTCCAGTTTCGTCTCTCTTCCGAAAGATATTGTTGCTATAAAAAAGCGTGTGTTAATGCCCAGAATCTAGATCACAGTGATGAATATTGCGTCAAGTGGCCACTTGTGAGTAGTGACAGAATTTTCCCTACAAGGGCAGTCCTTCCTAGTACTCACAAAATTCCAGTGTCTGCGGGCACTGTGATTGCAGAAACATCTCATCCCCCATAAAACTCCAGGACGTACCAAAATTCGAGAGGTGGAACCCAGATCTTTCAATTCATGTTCTCAACTTCGATGTTGATAATAGTAAGCCAGAAGAAGAAGAAGATGACCATGAGCACACTGTGCAGATCAAAGAAGTCAAGCATAAATTAGTTGGATCGGTCTAAATTTCACAAATTAGCCGGTGAGCGCCCCAAACACCTAGATCTGTTGCTTTTCTCCAAGGGTGAGAAGCAACACTACATATGGAATAGAAATATTTCCTGCCTATTTTCCTCTCTGTTGAGTAAAGACTGACAAAAACGACATTTCTGTCATAGATGTCTCAATTTTTTTACAACGACTGAGTATCTTGAAGGGCACCTTACTGATTGCTCGAATCAGATACTGGTATGTGCAGAAACGCCTACGGACGATCTACATCTACATCTACATCCATACTCCGCAAGCCACCTGACGATGTGTGGCGGAGGGTACCTTGAGTACCTCTTATGGGTTCTCCCTTCTATTCCAGTCTCGTATTGTTCGTGGAAAGAAGGATTGTCGGTATGCCTCTGTGTGGGCTCTAATCTCTCTGATTTTATCCTCATGGTCTCTTCGCGAGATATACGTAGGAGGGAGCAATATACTGCTTGACTCTTCGGTGAAGGTATGTTCTCAAAACTTCAACAAAAGCCCCTACCGAGCTACTGAGCGTCTCTCCTGCAGAGTCTTCCACTGGAGTTTATCTATCATCTCCGTAACGCTTTCGCGATTACTAAATGATCCTGTAACGAAGCGCGCTGATCTCCGTTGGATCGTCTCTATCTCTTCTATCAACCCTACCTGGTACGGATCCCACACTGCTGAGCAGTATTCAGGCAGTGGGCGAACAAGCGTACTGTAACCTAGTTCCTTTATTTTCGGATTGCATTTCCTTAGGATTCTTCCAATGAATCTCAGTCTGGCATCTGCTTTACCGACGATCAACTTTGTATGATCATTCGATTTTAAATCACTGAATGATAAGGGATCTTTCTTTCTATGTATTCGCAGCACATTACACTTGCCTACATTAAGATTCAATCGCCATTCCCTGCACCATGCGTCAATTCGCTGCAGATCCTCCTGCATTTAAGTACAAGTTTCCATTGTTACAACCTCTCGATAACACAGCATCATCCGCAAAAAGCCTCAGTGAAATTCGGATGTCATCCACAAGGTCATTTATGTATATTGTGAATAGGAACGGTCCTACGACACTCCCCTGCGGCACACCTGAAATCACTCTTACTTCGGAAGACTTCTCTCCATTGAGAATGACATGCTGCGTTCTGTTATCTATGAACTCTTTAATCCAATCACATAATTGGTCTGATAGTCCATATGCTCTTACATTGTTCATCAAACGACTGTGGGGAACTGTATCAAACGCCTTGCGGAAGTCAAGAAACACGGCATCTACCTGTGAACCCGTGTCTATGGCCCTCTGACTCTCGTGGACGAATAGCGCGAGCTGGGTTTCACACGATCGTCTTTTTCGAAACCCATGCTGATTCCTACAGAGTAGATTTCTAGTCTCCAGAAAAGTCATTATACTCGAACATAACACGTGTTCCAAAACTCTACAACTGATCGACGTTAGAGATATAGGTCTATAGTTCTGCACATCTGTTAGACATCCCTTCTTGAAAACGGGGATGACCTGTGCCCTTTTCCAATCCTTTGGAACGCTACGCTCTTCTAGAGACCTACGGTACACCGCTGCAAGAAGGGGGGGCAAGTTCCTTCGCGTACTCTGTGTAAAATCGAAGTGGTATCCCATCAGGTCCACGGTCTTTCCTCTTTTGAGCGATTTTAATTGTTTCTCTACCCTCTGTCGTCTATTTCGATATCTACCATTTTGTCAGCGGTGCGACAATCTAGAGAAGGAACTGCAGTGCAGTGTTCCTCTGTGAAACAGCTTTGGAAAAAGACATTTAGTATTTCGGCCTTTAGTCTGTCATCCTCTGTTTCAGTACCATTTGGGGCGCAGAGTGTCTGGACATTTTGTTTTGATCCACCTACCGCTTTGACATAAGACCAAAATTTCTTATGATTTTCTGCCAAGTCAGTACATAGAACTTTACTTTCGAATTCATTGAACGCCTCTCGCATAGCCTTCCTCACACTACATTTCGCTTCGCGTAATTTTTGTTTGTCTGCAAGACAAAGACTCACCACCAGGAATAACCTTCATTCGTAATGTATGCAGACTCTGAGCGTTTCTTAGCTTCTGCGGTGTGTCCTGAAGGCGATCCTAATGCCTGTCACATATAGAATGGCACATACTGTATGTGGCAGTGTATAACGCTGTATACTCTTATGACAGCAGTCACAAGAAATTCGAATTAGTAGTCAGGGAGAATCGTGAGAGTGGTTGCTCTCTGAGCTCAAAAAAGTTACGTTGGAGGTTCATGGAGTTTCTTGTGAGAACACAGCCATGACCAATTTGCAGGAGAATGGTGCCTTATATGAACAGGCAGTTATTATGGGCTGCCATTGGATAGAAAGGCAGAAACTCCACATAGAGGCAGTTGTCATCTTACATGCAAGTTCCATGTCACAGTCCACAATGCATGCAGGTTGGCAAGAAGCATGGACAGAGGACCAGAAACAGAAATACAGCGAGCGAATGAGGGATGTTTGGGCAGCAAGGAAGGCAGCAAAAGGAATTTTCCATGTAGTTTAGTCCAACTGCGCTCTTTAAGGGCAAAACACCGATAATAATAATAATATATTAATGAGTCGCAGGCAAAGGGCGACATACAAAACAGTCAGTCTTCTTCGGAATAGACAACCACTAGTAACGCTTCTGGTTCTAGTGACCGCTACTGTCAACAGTCTGTCAACTGAACTGCAGTGACTGCTGATCTCTAACTAGCCTACGTAGAGATTGCTAATGATAAAGGCTATGATGCATCGGCTAACGAAGGGGCTAACGTTGAAGACGCTATCGAAGTTGGCCGCCATCAGTAGGGCGCGCCGCATATGTCGTCTGCACATAGGGGCCTCTGCTGTCGCGTTGTCGTCCTGGAGGGAGTTCGGTCAGCGTGCGATTGATGAGCTATTCTCACAGCCGTCTCTTTTCTGCAGTTTCCGACTGCCGTGCCGGTACTGACTTTACGCCGTAATATTCCTCTCCACCAAAGCAACGGAATGTCGTCGAATATGGAGTGCGACAAAGGGGCTGGTAGGGGGGGTGGCGGAGGAAAGTGCGTGGACGCTCCGATGGACCGGAAGCTGTGGTTGCAGCAGACATCAGACTTCCAATCGTACCGCACCATCCGACCTTCGGGCTGGTGGAAGCATTCCCTAGAAAACGTCCAGAAGGCTACACGTCCACCTCCTCAGGCCCATACCAAGATGTAGGCGTCGGCTTCTGTGTCGTGAGCGTGTCCGGCTGCATCGGTAGGCCGAGAGGAGGCGGAGGAGGCGAAGGTGGCCGCGCTGTCCTTGGGATCCGAGAATCTGTGGGAAGAGACACAGAAGGGTCACCGTGCACATGACAGTGGCGAAATTGATTGTGTTGTCGGCGCTGCAAGCCGTCTGGATCTGTAATGGATACATGCAAGCGCGAAGACGACGGACGAATTCGCCTCGTGCACACCGCCTGCTGCCTCTAAAAACCCTGTAAAACACAATATCATGAGGTGCAAAGCGATACTTGTGGCCTTCCTCCGGTGCCGGATGCTGAGGAGAGGGGCCGTGAAGCAGTTTCGCCACCGATGATCCATCTCGTGGGTGCGAACGATAGGAGGCGAGAAACAGTTCCAATGCTTGATCCCTGGTGTGTGCAGAGTGAAGCTTGGCCATCTGCTGATTGAAGGATCGGGCAAAACGTTCCGCTTCGCCTCCGACTGTGGATGGAACGGTGCACTAGTTCACAGAATGTTTCAAATTCATTTGACATGAACTAAGGGCCGTTGTTCAACACTATGACTTCAGGCAAACCTTCGAGGCAAAAAATAACGGACAACGCCTGATGTGTGCTACGTGACATTGTCGAGTTCATTGGCATAGCAACAAGAAACTTGCTGTAAGAGTCTACCACAATCAACCAACAAATATTCCAAAACCGATCAGCAAAGTCTATGTGCACCGTTGCCATGGTGATTGCGACTTAGGCCAACCAGAGAATTTTTTTGGCGGAGGGGACTGATTTTTCCTACATGCGTGGCACTTGGACGTCATCTGTTCTGTTTGGGTGTCCATACCCTGCAAAGTACAGTGTCGAGGCGCTAATTGTTTCGTACCAAAAATTCCCCAGTGTCCTTGGTAAAGTAACTGCTACACTTCTTTTTGCAAAGCTTTAGGCATCAACACACGTGAATATCCATTATCATTTAGTGCAAGAATCACACGTTGGTGTATAGCGAGGCTATGCCGATGTGCAAAGAATCGGCACAATACAGTGTTCTTTATGCTATGCAATGAGCGAGGCCAAGATTGGCGATTGTATTTTATCAACATGTTCAACTCTGAATCAGCTTCCGTGGCTTGTGTAATTTTCCTATAGTTCAGAGGAAAGGATTGAAGTAATTCAGAATCCTGAGCAGCGATGTGACAACAAGATGCAGCAGAAGAGTCAAAGTCTGTATCAGGGCGAATTGGAAGACGTGAAAGTGCATCCATATTATCATATTGAGCCATCGGACGATACACAATGTCGTAATGGTATTGTGAAAACAACAAAGCCCATCTTTGCAATTTCTTGGGTTTTCATACAAGAACCTACTTCATCGGATGAAATAGGGACTGCAATGGCTTGTGATCCGTTACACTGTAGAATTTTCTGATATATAATTAGTGGTGAAATTGGATGAAACCATACACGATAGCCAGTGCCTCTTTCTCTATTTGTGAATAGTTACACTGAGCTTGGGACAACACTTTTGGTGCGAAAGCAATAGGCCTGTCTTTATCACGAAATCTGTGCGAAAGCACTGCACCTATTCCGTAATAGGAAGCATAAACATTCAACATAACTTAATTGTCAGGATCAAAGTGTTCCAAGCATCGATCACTGAGCAATGTGTCTAAGTTTTTGTAAACCCTCTTGGCACTCATGTGTCCAAACAAATGGGACGTTCTTCCGGCGCAAGCGATGCAATGGATCTGCGATTTGTGCAGCACTCAGTATGAACCGAATATAATAGTTCATTTTCCCTAAGACTGACTGCAATACTGTGACATTGCGAGGAACTGACAAATCTCGTATGGCTAACAAATGCGAATGAAAAGAATGCACACCTTGACTGTTGATGACATGAGCATGATACTCCAACTCAAGTTTAAAAAAAATCACACCTGTCCAGTCTACCCTTCAGTTCTGCATCAGGTAACACGCGGAACAAAGCACGCAAATTAGCAGTGTGTTCTGCAGGTATACGACCTGTACGACAATATCGTCCAAATAGTTTCAACAGTTTGGTACTTGAGCAGTCAGCTGTTCCAAATGCTGTTGGAAAATGGCGGGTGTTGAAGCACTGCCAAAAGACCAACGTAAATATTTGAACAAGTCAAAGCGAGTATTCACAACACATACGGTTTGAGAGACTTCATCTAGTGGTACCTGAAAATATGCGTCGCGCAAACCAGTTTTTGAAAAGTAGTGACAAGCACCTAATCTGTCCATGAGATCCTCTGGACGTGGCAATCGACAAGTGTTCAAGTCAACACAGAGGCAAATGCGACCTGAAGGTTTGTGGAACAAAACCAGTGGACTTGCCCATTGACTAGATTGTATGAGCGCTCTCGAGCCATTCCTCTTCTATTTCGTTAAACTGGCGAAAAGGCGATATGGTACTTGGAGCTACAGTTGTTGCATGTTGATTGGATGGTTGCGCTGTATTTGTTGCTTCGTTGGGCAGTAACTGCTGTACCGTGTTTAGAAGGGTTGCAGGCTGCTGCATCTGAAAGTGAAACATGTGTGTGAGCTGCGTTGAATCTATTGCTTGAAGCTGAGGCACGTGAGCAGGGGATGGGAGAGGTGGTTGCTGATTCAGGAATAGGCAAGTGCAATAAACAGACAATGCAAGGAATAAAATTAAGCACACAAGCAAAGAAAATTTCTGCAACGCCCACGTGAGAACACTGAATATAAAAAACACTATAAGAGATACTGATAAAACACGTAAACACACCCCTGATATGAAAAGACAGGGTAGAATTATGACGCCACTGAAACAAAAAATCCCACTACAATACAAAGCAGAGACAATTCGTGGCAGATTGTGGCTGTGGGTTCGAAGCGTTAACAGGTCGTCGCTATGTTATTGCTCCTATATCGTCCGCACCATGTTATTCATACATCTCGTCGCCATGTTATTGTGTTTAGAAATCCTGCATGCTCAGTTCACTAGACAAACAATCAAACAACGCCTATTAATGAAAACAAGACAAACACAATACTTGACTCTGATCTGAAAATTCTTGTAGTCCTTCACACATGATCATCCACAAGTGCAATTACACAGACATGTCGCAAGGAAAGTCTTATTAAGAATAGACGAACCCAAGTAACGATTCTGGTTCTAGCGACCGCTACTATCAACAGTCTGTCAAGTGAACTGCAGCGACTGCTGATCTCTAACCCAGCTTATGTCGTCTTCACCTAGGGGCCGCTGCTGTTGCGTTGTCGTCCTGGAGGAGGTATATGCTGAAAAGAAGACAATAAACCTGAAAAGGCGTCGCCGATTTTGATTCGTTGACAGCTATCTGTACGATCGACTGAATGCCAGAACCAGCGGCTGCACTGCCGCTCGTGGAGCCTACACCACGTACTTGTATGGTTCTTTCAGCATAGGCTGACAGCTGGTATCTCAGAACCACGTGTGCTGTTCATTTGTAAATGTAAACATTTCATGTACTGTATATGCACTTTTGCAACAACACGTTCCGCTTGAAGCTGCGAGTGCAACGTCATGATTGGCTAACTTCAGTGCTGATTAACTCGGAAACGGCGCAACGTACCGAATTTTATTCTCAATAATTATTTCGCAGCGCAACCTACCATGCAACATCCTTACAATCTTGTCAGGTTGTTTATGACAACGATGTAGCGTAGTGTAGGTCTCTCGTCCAGAACAAAGCCCCAGGCGACTGGAAAAAAGCGGAGGTTGGTCCTACGCTTAGGAAGGGTAAAAGGTGGGACGTGCAACATTACAGACCCATATGACTGGCATTAGTTTTCTGCATAATTTTTAAACATATTTTAAGTTGAAATAAAATAAATTTCGTTGAGTCAGAAAAGCTTCTGTACACAGATCAGCACGCTTTTATGAATCATCGCTCGTGGAAACTCAGCTTTGCCTTTTCTCACACCGTATCCTGCGAACCAAGGATGAAGGCCAACAGGCCATCTTCTTGTATCTGTGGAAACCGTTTGACATAGTGCCCCATTGCGGACTCTTAACGAAGCATCCAGCATGTGGTGTAGGTACCCAGATATGTGAGTGGCTCGAAGTACGTTGTCCTGGATGGCGATAGTTTATCAGAACAAAGAATTCCGTCAGGAGTACCCCAGGATAGTGTGAGAGGACCGCCTTTGATCTCTATGACCATGAAGAAACTGACGGATGGGGTGAGCAGCAGTCTGTCACAGTTTGGTGATGACTCTGTAGTGTCCGGGGAAATGTCGCCTTTGAGTGACTTTATGAGGTTACATGATGAGTTAGAGAGAATTTCTGTTTGGAGTGCTGAACGGCAGCTTGCTCTGTGTGGGGAAAAGTGTAGGTTATATTCAAATACTGTTTAGTGGTATACTGCTTGACACAGTCATATCGACTGAATATGTAAGCTTAACGTTACAACGCGTTATGGAGTGGAATAAGCACGTAAGGTGAGTTCTAGGGAAGGCCAATGGCCGACTTCGGTTTACTGGGGCAATTTTAGTAGAGTGTAGCTCATCTGTAATGGAGACACTGTATATAACACTGGTGCGACCCATTCTTGACTATTGATCGAATGATTCGAATCCCCATTAAGTGGGATTAAGGGAAGATATCGAAGCAGTTCAGAAGCGTACTCCTAGATTTGTTAACAGGAGGCTTCATCAACACGCCAATGTTACGAAGATGCTTTATAGACACAGATGGTACGCAATGGAGGTCACACAACGTTCTTTTTGCAAAACAATATTGAGAAAATTTAGAGAACCTACATTTGGGGCTGACTGCGGAACGATTCAACTGACGCCAACGTACATTTCGAGTAAGGATCGCGAACGAGATAAGAGACATCTGGGCTTGTACGTAGCGTGTAGAGTGTCGTTTTTCCCTCGCTTTGTATGCGAGTGAACCATAAAGCAAAGGACTACTTGTGGTACGAGGTATCCTTCGCCATGCACCTTATGATACTTAGCGAATGGTAAATGTAGATATAGATGTAGACATACCACCTTAGTCGCTCGGACAGGATAACAAGTGCAAAAAGTGATACCAAACAAATAAAAATAATAATTAAATTTTGAAACTAAAAACGATATATAACTTATAGTCTTATGAATAAAATATTATTTACTTAATTGTTTAGCAACTAAGTGTTCCGTTTCAGTCTTGCTCTGATACACTCAGGGAAGCGTATTGCGTCAGTATGTTGCTTGTAATGGGAAGTTGCAAAATTTAGTTTTGAGGTAATTTTAAATATCTCAGAAAATTATTTCGAGTATAGGACTAAAACTCGTACAGCTTTTGTAATTTTGAAAGGCTACATCAAGCTTCATGGCCATTGATGAGCATGAAATCACTTTAATTCCCAGTTTAGTATGTGAATTTTACGATTAGCATTGCGTAAATGCGCGACTGGGGTTGATGCCTGTGAATACAGAGATGACTGTTGGCAATGTATTTAGTGTGTGAACACCTCTCTTTACGGCAAATGACCACTGAGAGCAAGCAGATGAATCTTACAGCGGCGTATTCATCACTGCATATCGCTATGGATCATATTAAGTGCGCTGTTTCAAAAATGGTTCAAATGGCTCTGAGCACTATGTGACTTAACTACTGAGGTCATCAGTCCCCTAGAACTTAGAACTACTTAAACCTAACTAACCTAAGGACATCACACACTTCCAGTCTCGAGGCAGGATTCGAACCTGCGACCGTAGCGGTCGCGCGGTCGCAGACTGTAGCGCCTAGAACCGCTCGGCCACCCCGACCGGCACTCTCAGTTTCGTCTTTGGAAAATTACTTTCGAGTAACCTCAAGTACAATAATTTTTTGTATGACCATTCTTGTTGCTGGAGATCGTTGTAGTCGAAGACAAATACAGAAACAGCATCATATTTCTGTTGAAGCTGATCGTTGCTATTAATATTGTACTCCATACAGGAATCTCTGATTAACTGAAGTAATTATTCTACTATTATTGGCGTATCTATTTCTGATGTACACAAATGTAACTGTTTGTCAGGATACAAATGTCTCGTCAGGTAATACATTGGAATATCATAGAATTATCGATAAAAGTTTAAATTTCGGAAAGGCTTGTTCACAGCTGCAAGTAATACGGGTACAGCATTCCCCGTTTGTGTCATTATTCTAAATAGTTGCGTTTGTTGAATCACATTCCTTTATGAATAGTGAGTCATTGAGGAATGATCTCAAGTGCAGTGGTTTAACATCGGTCTTGAGGCAGGCAATCAACAATGCAACATCGCTCCAAACGGCTAATCCTGTTGCCTAGCATTACTTCGACGTTGATTCGATTTCGAGGTGCATCGCTATCTATATTCGAAAGCTTTATTTTGGGAAAGAATCTTCGTAGTTCCATCGTAAAGCGAACAGCCGATTTGTTTTGAACCTTGAAGAGTAACTGCACACAGTCTCTCAAGGCGGGGCTGCAAGTCAGCTGAATAAGGTACGTCACAAATTATCATTACCGTCCCTGCTCACAGTGGAAAGACACCGTCTGCTAACACACAGAATCGCCAACGAAACTCTTTAGCTGTGGGCGTTAACGTTAATAGTTGACAGTTACAGCCATTTAAAACGTCTGAAAAGAATACTGTCAAATCCGTAACTTCCTTTCAGCAATGTGTACCTACACCATCAGCGCGTTTGTGATGATGTATTGAGGCTAAACCATGTTGCTGAACTCTCTTTGTTTTCGACATATTTAGCGAAAGTTTTGACTCGTTTTTAGAATCTACTGATTGTGCAGTACGCACGTTTAATTTACAAATTTTACGCTACCATAAATTTCGTAATTTTTCTAATTTAATTGCAAGTACTTTTGCTTGCAGGTAAAATAGTTTTGACGTGTTCGGTTTTCATGAGTGTCAGAAAGCAGTGTGCGTCATACATAGATCAATATTTCTTTTGATGAAAAACTGTCAGTTTATTTCGTGTTATTTGCACAGCAGCTGCAGTTACAGTTGTCTAATTTATTTTACACAACTCCGCGCCCACCCAGCTCTCCTGTGACTTGGTCCTGTTAACGATCAGTGCCTACGACCGGTCGACTTGTCTGCCCTAGCGATGATTTTGTTTATAGGTCACTGCGAGAGTTATCACTGTAATTCAGAGGAAAAGTTTAGGTAACTAGTTATTAATTTCAAATTCTTACATGACTCAAAATGATTTAAGCAGCGCAAGCCAGGAAATTTCTCAGGAGGCATAACTTAATGGACAAAAATCGTCTTTGTTCAGACAATTTTCATGAAATATTAATTAATTATATATACAAACCTTACTCGCGAGTCACCCTATCTATTAGTGAAAACCGTTTTAAAATCCCTACAGTGTTTCCTGAGAATAGCCGTCCGATACAGATAGAAAAACGCGATGGGGATTTAAATTTATGATACGGCTAGATTGAATCCACAGTGTACGAGTGTCGTTCAATAAGTGATGTTCCACATTTTAAAAAAAAAGAGGCATTAATATAACAGGCAAACATCCTTGTTGGTACCTCCACATTTGATATTTGTTCTGTGCGCCGTTGAAGTTTCGAAGCGTTCTGTCAGATGACAGAGCTGTAGCACAGCGTCAAAATAGCTTCCAAAGATGTTGTGGGTGTCAGCCAGAAAACGTGGCTGCGCCTACAGGACAAGAGCTTTTACCAGCAGGGAATACATGCTCTTCCACAGTGTTGTACGGCCTTAGAACGTAATGGAGACAACGTAGAAAAATAGTTCACGGACAAGACATGTTGATGTACATTGTCTCCAAATTCTGACTCTTAACGATAAATATGTTCTGAGAATAAAAAATGTAAAGCGTTTCTTATTGAACGACCCTCGAACTATTTTGTGTAGAGAATTAATTTTCCGCTCCACATCCAGTATTCTTTGTAATGAAACCTCACACATTTTATAACCGTTTGCCGATTGGGAAACTGTGTGCATAGATACGTCTTTTACGAAGGGCAAACACCGCAACACGAATAAAATCTTCAATACAAAGAACCTCGTTTGCGCATTTCGTAGCATACTGAGTTATTACCTCCTCTAGGCAACATCCTTTGTTGCTCTCATTTCCAGGGATGTTAAGTCGTGAGAGTGATGTCAGAAAGTGCCTTTGCAGTATGGAGCAGGTGGTCAAAGTTACTGAGGGACTGAACCTGTGGGGCGGCCCGTAATCCTCGTTCAAACACTTAGCAGACCTGTGTTAACGTTTCTTCTATTTTGCGGAGTTCAGTGAAATTTTAAAATCTTCTGTCATGTAAAGGTCTAGCAATACTCAAGTTCTGATGTCCAGAAATTTGTTGTTTTTTTGAGCTCTGAATTTTTAATGTGTTTTTGAAAACTAACTTTTCTTATTCAGACCTTAATTTTCACGTTCATGATTATGCGGTTCATTCACAAGACCGAGTTCAATAGTCCTTTGCATTCATTTTAAGGCAATGCTATTAATTTAGTTAAGGTATTTTTTTTCAAATTTCAAATTCAAACTTTCTTTAGTTATCGGTGTATAAATGTGATTATAAAATAGACGACTACATTTAGAAGATATTGTTGCATAGGAGGATGCACATAATTCGAGACTACATGCTGCAAAACTTTCATTCAGATAGCTTAATACTTAGGATTAAAAGCTGGCACTGAACTTAGAGACAGAAACGTATGGGGAAATGGATTTCTAAATTTTATTAAAAACTCGATGCTATGGAGGACACATGCCTATTAAAATTCTGTTCGATTGCGACAGAAATCAAAGATTATCTTTGGCAGCTGTTAGTGTGCCATGCCCCCTTGCAAGGTCCGCATTTCAAATATTTCTTAGATGCTCTTGTAATTCGAATACAGCTAAATCGTTTTTGAATTCTAGGAGTGAACACTTCAAATACGTGAAATAACCACTAAAATGTTTTTGATAAGAAACTGAAGCTTTAGCGACAAGTTTCAGCCTCTTCGGTCGTTTCAGATTCTGCGGAATATGCAAACGTTAACTTTCGCATGTGTAGGTGACGATGTATGTACATTGAAATAGTGCATTCATAAACCACTCTATCGTTGGCGACAGCTGGAACAACAAGAAGCATAAACGAAACTGAAATGAACTTGTACAGAAGCAGATCAGAACAATATGTGTGTGGCGGAGTGTACTTCTGGTACCACCATCGCGTTTCTCATTCCCAGTTCCATCAGCGAATGGTGGGTGAGAAGAACGACTATCGGTAGATCCCCGTGTGAGCTGTAACTTATCTGATGGCTATCCCTCGCTATGTTTACGGCAGGAAGTCGTGTTTTGCAGGGTTCTTCTTGGAATACCCGCTATCGTCTTTCTAACATCAGACGTATCATAATGGACTTACTAAGTGAACCCCTGACTACATGCGCCTCCCTTGATTGGCCCTTCTCATTCATAGGCCACAAACTACTGTGAAACGCCTGTCAGAGGGTACTTTTCATTGTACCACGTATTAAAGCTTCTTCCCATTCCACCCGCGTGTGTGTATAACGACTTCTTAAATGCTTTGCGTAAGCCGTAATTAAGTTAATCTTGTCTTTGCGATCACTGTACGACTGGCGTAAAGGTGGCTGTAGTATATTCCTAGACACCTCACTTGACACAGGTATTTGAAACTTTGTAAGTACTGTAACCTTACGAGAAACGGTTTGCGTCTACTTCAGGCGTCTGCCAACCCGGGTTGTTTTGTATTTCCATGATGCTGTCCCGGATACGAAACAGAATGCAACTTTTTATGCCACCCTTCCTTTTACACATTTAGTACCCCTGACAGTCGTATTTCATATACACGCTAGACACTTCAGCAATATTCTAAGATGGTGTTTTGTAAGCAATGTCCTTTGTAGACTGACAGTATACTCGCAGCATACTACCAATGACAGCACCATATACAGATGGTGGTGTTCACTGTGAGATTATGAGATAATTTCAAGGTCGAGAACTAAAAATGAAGATTTTATACAGGTACTTTTTTCTGACTTTTTTTGGATGGGAAGCTATCTTGGATTCTTGGCATACAGGTCAACACAACCTCTTAATGATGGATCATATTAGATGCAATCATTCTTGGAAATTAGTTCCTCAAAATCATTTAATTTATATCATTTTCCTTTTTCGATAGAAAATCAGCATGAAAATCTGTAAGTGGCAGTAGATGAAGTAGCTGTAGACTTAAACTGACGAAATATTACTTCAGGGGTAGTAGGTCTACAAATCACTCTTACTCAGGAGTTCGTTATGGTCGAATCTTCATATCTTTAATTATTTTGGTCTAGTGATACTTAAAAGCAGCTGTAAATATTTGTCGTCACATTTGTATGTGTCTGTAAAGGTGCTCTGGATAATTTTTTAGCTATTGATAGAACAGGTAAAAGTATCTACAATGTGAATGGAGCTTTCGTCAGATTGGTTTCAGACTGACTCAACGTTTCAAGCATTGCTCCCTTAACGCTCGCTTTATCACATTCAGTTTAATACGCCCAGCTGTTACACGTGAACATTACAGTCGTAGCATCATGCCCTTTACGTACCGAAATGCCACTGCATGAAGAACCAGCAGCTGGAGGTGTGTCATGTTGTCCATTCCAACTCATTCGGGCACTGATGTCGCGTCATTTGACACAGACTTGTTAGATCTCCTCAGAATACCGTCTCTTTCCAGTCTTAATAACTTCTTGACAGTACGATGCGCTATGGGTTACAAGAACTCAGTTGCTTTCAGGCCTTTCTTACAAGCTGTTACAATTTTTTGAAACTTTAGAGAGTTTCTATAGTATTAAAGAATTATGACATAGCTCATGTCATAGCGAACTCAGAAATATGTCTACAGCACAACACACACAAAGACACACACACACACACACACACACTCGCAGACACACTGTAAACGCCAGCTCACCGCACAACCAAAGATGACCAACGTAGGAGCTTACTGATAGTGAACAGTAATTAGCAACGGGTGATACAGCGTTACACTTTCTCCCTCTGTCGCTCGGCAAGGGAGGAGTGCTGGATTCCAAGCATCCATCTCTGTTTGAAAGGTAATTACTTAATCTAACCTCAGATGTTTCCTTAATGACGCTATGTGAACAATGGAAGCGCATGCCAGAATGTTCGTGTTGTTGTATTTGAAACACACTAATATTTCAGAATGATTTCATATGGTGTCTCTCTACTCGCGTGCACATCTTTCTGATTCGTTACGGTCAGTTGAGACTATGTTTGCTATAAAATTAACCATCTTTTTCGACATGTGTTGACTTTCTCTTACCCTTTGTTCAATGGGCATTCCATGAACAGACAGATGAAGTTGGGATGAGGTGCTATTTGTCACCTGTTATGATCAGTCGTCTTCAGGATGATTTCTAGGAATGGACCCTGAAGTCGGTAGCATGAAACCTACACGTTTTTCACACATTTATACCCTCTTTTGTTATTTTACCGTATTAAATCGACAAATTACACGGCCTTTTAGAGCACCTGAATTCAGTCCACTTGAATATTCCCTCCACGTTGGAAGTGGAGAAGGATGGCTTCCTTCCCCTGCTTAATGCGTTGCTTAGAAAGATTGTTGATGGTACGTTGTGACATGCCGTACACAGGACAGAGACTGAAAATCTGTGGGCTGATTTAGCCTACGTGGAAGTCACATTTCGGAAGAATGGTTATAGTGAAAGATGGGATGCCCAGTGCGCTATTGACTAACCGTGAACTGAGCGAGTGATGAAAATAACCATGTCATGCCAAAGTGCACGCTCTCTTTCCCTTACGGACGTAGAGTTCCAACAGAATTGGTCGTGTTTTGTGTAAACACGATGTGAAATGCGTTTTTCGACCACCACCAAAGGTAGGACCCCTTTTACACAGAGCGAGGAGGCGTAATGGTTAGCACACTGGACTCGCACTCGGGAGGACGACGGTTCAAACCAGCGTCCAGCCATCCTGATTTAGGTTTTCCATGATTTTCCTAAATCGTTTCAGGCAAGTACCAGGATGGTTCCTTTGAAAGCGCACGGCCGATTTCCTTCCCCATCCTTCCCTAATCCGGGCTTGTGCTCCGTCTCTAATGAACTCGTTGTCGACGAGACGTTAAACACTAATCTCCTCTCTTTTACGTTCCGTGAAGAATGGCCTTTGTTTTCCCTATCGCTGGTGTGCATCGTATCCTTTGCAGTTGTGGCACGTCGTGCATTGGCCACACAATCAGGACTGTGGTGGACAGGTATACTGAGAGCGAGCCTTCCATAGACTTACAACGGCTGAGAAAATCTGCCATTGCAGAACATTACGAAGCCATCAATCATCACCAACACTGAGATTCTGGCATGCACTTGAAACTATTGGGATAGTGTTATTAAGGAAGCAGTTGAGATTCAGTTAGCGGGTGATATTATAAAAAGGGATGGAGGTTTTTGATTAAAATCTGCTTCGAATCCAGCTCTAATCTGTAGTCAAACAACAGAGGGAAAGAATTAATGATACCTCACTGTGTGTATATGTGTGTGTGTGTGTGTGTGTGTGTGTGTGTGTGTGTGTGTGTGTGTGTGTGTGCATGTGCGTGTGCGTCTTCCTTTCAGCATATCTCCCCCTCCCCACCCCTCCCTCAGTACAGATGTTTTAAATTTCCTTGTACACAGCTCTCTCGCTGTATTTCTGCGTCGAAAATGACGAGTTTACGCCTGAAAGACTACGCCCGACTGCATTCCCGTAAATTGTTTGAATACCATAGATGAACTACGATTGCATTCGAACTATAACAATCTGGAAAACTATCTTCGATGTGCCACCATGATCTCGTGTACTTAACAATGGTTTTGGTAATGAATGATATGCAGCGGGCTATATCTTACTGCACAAGTTAGCCCTTTTCATAACTCGTAACGAGAGGTCTCATCGTTGGTGAAACAATCATAGACAGAAATCCTGATCTACTACAATTTGTGTTCTAAAGTAGGAAATCGTAGAATTATTGACTGATCGGTACACTTCATAAGCAAAGAACGACAATAAAGTATTCATGATTATGATTGTTCAGACATATCGTTAATGGTTCAGGTGCGGTACCCTGAAAATAATGTTTTGAGCTAATCCAGGTTGCAAAAAATGTTCAAGTGTGTGTGAATTCCTAAGGGACCAAACTGCTCAGGTCATCAGCCCCTAGACTTGCGCACTACTTAAACTAACTTAAATTAACTTATGCTAAGAACAAGACATACACCCATGCCCGACGGAGGACTCGAAACTCCGACGGGAGGGGGCGCGCAATCCGTGACATGGCGATCCAGGTTGCGTCAATACTCATATCTTCTCACGCCACGACGGCTGTACTCCAGCCTATTGTGGCGATTGTCGCAAACGATCGAAGCTGAATACGGCGAGTGTAGAGTCAGTCATCAGTGCGCTTGCAAATGCCCTTCCCCTCTCTACAGAAGGCACGGAAGTCTCACGTTGTAGTGGAGTATCAGGATGTATGAACAGTCTAGTTGGCTTGCTGCGCCAATGCAAAAACCCCGAATTTCTAGTACGTTCATCAACGTGGCGTCTTCCAGTGATGTCATCGTCCCAGGACAGAGGTAGCACGTAGATCTTGAGTTTGTTGTTCTTGCTGTGATCGCTTCATAGAACGACCAAGAAATAGTCTAAATCTCTCTCTTGTTTAAACAATGAGTTTCAAAGTTTATACGAATGGAAGCTGTTTCTTAATCCCGCGCACCTGTTCGGAGAAAACAGCAAGAAAGTCTAGCCTGTGAACCAGTGATTAACCTTTGCATACGCATGCATCTCCTCCTTGCGTTGGCTGAACTTTTCCCAGCTCAAAACTCCAGTACTTCCGTATCCAATGTTTCCACCCTATTATCGGCAACCACACGTAACCTGTATCATAGTGGCCTCAGTCATCTCTTTCCCACGTGGTACCAATGGATAACGGGCACATTCGCACCAGTGTTATCAAAAAACCCTGTTTCCGGCCACCCACTAAGCCCACCGAGCCACATTCCATGTGTCCTCTAACATGTGCCGTTTTACAGTGTATCAGGACTGCCTTCGGACAGGTGAAGCAATTCTGTTTGTGTTTAACGGCTGCTTCCCTTGCCGGTGCTTGCCAGTTCTCCTACCTCTACACTCAAACAACTGTCGGGTCACTATGCCACACGCATGGCACTGTGATTGCTTATACTGTCCTCAAATGCAGCTCCCGACCACATCTACAACACCTGACTTCACAAGCAAACACACAATGGTCCACTCTCTGTCTTGTGGCCATATCCACCCCCTATATAAGTGTTGCGATCCTAAGAGTTGACTAAGTCCTCTAGGTTCTCCATCCATACCCTCTGTGACATTTCAGCGGGTATACCACGCAAAAAACATCCACCACTCTATTTTCTACTTTCGTAACAGTCCCCTTGTAGCTTCTGCCTTCTTAATCTGTACAAACGCGTTTATATTTAGCTTACGGATTTTGTCCGATAATGCTTCCACTGCATCGTCAACGCACTTAATTTCTCCCGAAAAAATCGCTCATTGCTCTGCTTTTGGTACCGCTGGCAGCCCACTCCTGGAAGTATGTCTCGAGGTAGACAACATATTTTTTGGCATCCACCGCCAAACACATGTTAGCAACGTCCAGCGTTACTTCATCTGATCACCCATGTGCTTCCATAGCGTCCCTAACATCCTTTACGAAATTTGTGACATCCTCCTCTGCCTTTCCGGGAAGGGATTAATCACTGAGACCACTAACAGGTCATACGGAACAGAAGTCACTCTCAGTTCTCACCTACTTTCCCGAGACTCTGATTGCGACCGATCATGACTGTCCTTACGAGCCTGTAGCTCATGTTTAAGTTCGAAATTTCTCTCCTACATGCTCTCAAACTGCTCCGTTAACGCTTGTACTTGCTGAGTTAAAGCTGCAACTGCACCTGTGGTAGTAGCACGTGTTTCCACCATTTTGTATACTCTACTTCCAACCTTAACGCAACCGACTTTTTTACAGCAAGACAAAACGCCAACTCCCACTCAAGTCTACACAAAAAATGTAAATACAAATTAATTCCTCTGGCCAATCACTGCGCATCTACACTCACTACAACTACTTGACAGATGACCAGTATGCCTACAGACAGAACAAAAGCTGATACGACTCCGGTAGACAGTAACTCGTGCCAAGACAACTGCAAAATGGACACTTCACTGCCCTTAAATTATTCCATCCACCATTTCCTCTAAAGAATGATAATAAAGCATGTACCTGTGGCATCATGAAAGTATCTCTAAACATCTTGTGCCCTACCTCACACAACTAACCCTAACAAGAACGAATTTATAAAAGGTAATATATACTGCGAACGGCTGAAAGCAAGGGGAAACTACAGCCGTAATTTTTCCCGAGGGCATGCAGCTTTACTGTATGATTACATGATGATGGCGTCCTCTTGGGTAAAATATTCCGGAGGTAAAATAGTCCCCCATTCGGATCTCCGGGCGGGGACTACTCAAGAGGATGTCGTTATCAGGAGAAAGAAAACTGGCGTTCTACGGATCGGAGCGTGGAATGTCAGATCCCTTAATCGGACAGGTAGGTTAGAAAATTTAAAAAGGGAAATGGATAGGTTGAAGTTAGATATAGTGGGAATTAGTGAAGTTCGGTGGCAGGAGGAACAAGACTTCTGGTCAGGTGACTACAGGGTTATAAACACAAAATCAAATAGGGATAATGCAGGAGTAGGTTTAATAATGAATAGGAAAATAGGAATGCGGGTAAGCTACTACAAACAGCATAGTGAACGCATTATTGTGGCCAAGATAGATACGAAGCCCACACCTACTACAGTAGTACAAGTTTATATGCCAACTAGCTCTGCAGATGACGAAGAAATTGAAGAAATGTATGATGATGAAATAAAAGAAATTATTCAGATTGTGAAGGGAGACGAAAATTTAATAGTCATGGGTGACTGGAATTCGAGTGTAGGAAAAGGGAGAGAAGGAAACATAGTAGGTGAATATGGATTGGGGGACAGAAATGAAAGAGGAAGCCGCCTGGTAGAATTTTACACAGAGCACAACATAATCATAACTAACACTTGGTTTAAGAATCATGAAAGAAGGTTATATACATGGAAGAACCCTGGAGATACTAAAAGGTATCAGATAGATTATATAATGGTAAGACAGAGATTTAGGAACCAGGTTTTAAATCGTAAGACATTTCCAGGGGCAGATGTGGACTCTGACCACAATCTATTGGTTATGACCTGTAGATTAAAACTGAAGAAACTGCAAAAAGGTGGGAATTTAAGGAGATGGGACCTGGATAAACTAAAAGAACCAGAGGTTGTACAGAGCTCAGATGGAAACCCAGTTCTAAGCAAAGAAGGGAAAGCAGAAAGGTGGAAGGAGTATATAGAGGGTCTATACAAGGACATGTTCTGAGGCATCAAGGGATCACCAATTTAGTATTGGAGGGCAGCGTGGAGGGTAAAAATCGTAGAGGGAGACCAAGAGATGAATACACTAAGCAGATTCAGAAGGATGTAGGTTGCAGTAGGTACTGGGAGATGAAAAAGCTTGCACAGGATAGAGTAGCATGGAGAGCTGCATCAAACCAGTCTCAGGACTGAAGACCACAACAACAACAATATATGCAAAACTTAGACTCACCACACCACATTGTGCCACACTGGTACCTACGTTAAGTGCCACAGCCTCACTCACCACTCAGCAAAACCAACTCTCTCACCAAAACATAGTGCTGGATGTGGACGGATACTAACCACAGTAACATATTGTACTGGAAAGTGAAACGATGACTTCCTCATACTAAATTGTTACAATACCCCCCCCCCCTGACTACAGGGGCTATAATCTGTCAGAACGACCAAGAGGTATGGTTTGGAAAGAGGGATGACCCACGCCAAACTGTGCAGAGAAACACAGGCAAGTGTGTCTGTGTCTTTGACTTTATTACATTGAAGGTACACAGCCATTGTTGCTCTGCAGCTACAGGGTCCATTGCCCAGCCTTTCGGGTGCAGCGATCTTACTTGCTCCACAGCTAAGTGGCTGCCGCATACATTAACTGTGCCCTTGACCCTGACCAGGCTGACTGCTTCCTCAAGCGCAACTTATGATCACCAAGTAGAGGCTGAATGGAAGCAGCTGACCACTGATGTCGTAGTGAGCCTTAGCAGGTCCAGCCATCTGCCCAGGGCATCTCGTTCAGTGCCTGCAAACAGCTCTGCACCTGGAAGGCCGCGAGTTCTTTCCCTGGCCCCGCCCCTTGCAGATGGCAGCTTGCAGGCTGATGGACAGTATCACCCAGAGAGCGAAGGCCAGCAGTTCTCTCGCTCCTCACGCCAGTGTAGCTCCAAGGTGCAACACACCCTGATACAGCAGTGATGCGTCCGTGACGTGGAGGTTGGGGGTAGCTTCAGCAGTCCAGTAGGCTGCCAATATCCACCAGCAGCTGTCTCCCTGCATGCCCTCACCTCGCTGCTGATGTATAAGGTCCTGTGTCGCTGGGAACATGAGTGGCTAGAAGTGACCGACAGCAAGCTCTCTGTCGTCAAGCCCACAGCTCGGCCGTGGCGAACTTCCTTCCAGCCACGTCGACGGGACGAGGTCGACCTCACTCGTCTTCGCATCGACCACAGCACTACGACGCGTGGCTTTTTACTACAGCGGGAGGACCCTGCGATGTGTGGTGCTTGTGGCGTGCATATCACGGTGTACCACATTTTATTGGACTGCATTTTATTTGCTGACCGGAGGACTGCAGCGGATTTGCCGGTCGATCTCGGATCTATTTTATGCAATGATCAAACGAATGTTGTTCGCGTTTTAAAGTTTTGTGAACTGTCCCACGTTTTTAACAAGATTTTGGGGAGATGTTTTTAATATGTCAACAGGGTGGCTGGCTCACCCAATTTTTTGTGTAAATGGTCAGCCAGTCACGTTTCCCTGTGTAGTTCTTTGGCTCTTCTGTGATTTTTTGCCCTCTGTTTTAATATCTTGATTAGCTATCTTACCTCCTCTTACTTTTAGTGCATGTGAGAGTAATTGTTTGGTCATTTCGTGTACATGCATGTACGACAGTTTTCGTTCTTATCCACATTCGTTTGTTTTAATCAATGTCAGGGCGCCCACCAGTTTTTGACGTGAACAAAATGGCGACACGACTGGCCTCTTGGAGCCTCTGGGCTCACTTGTTTATATGTCGTTTATATGTCTTTTCTCTATGCCTCTCTCGTAGTTCCTCTGGAGGGGACAAGTGGAGTGCTCTTTGATAATTAGAAGTCAACCTTCCTCAGTCCACTTCAGATCCTACGCCCAGGTCAGTAGGTGCTATTACAACTGGAACGTATGGGTACTTCAAACACGTTGGTGCTCCATGCTGCCCTGATTACTTCACATACGCATACAGTGCCCGCCTGGCCAATACTTCTAGCCTGCAAGTGATGTTGTAAACCTCCCTTGCAGAATCATATGTAAAATGTCAACATCGGGTGTGCCAATCGGTCCCTTTACTACCGCCTTCCAGCAATAGCAGCACGAGATTTACTCAAATTCACAAATCCATGCCTGTATTTATTTGTGGTGTACCAGCACAATCAACTGTGGTGCATATTACAGTACATTGCCCCATATCGATGGTATATTATCCATCCAGTCCGTCCACTGATACACTGTTGATTACCACATAATGTGTGACTGGCACCACTTGTTTGAGTTGGAGGGAGTCTTAGAGGGAGCAACATCTACCAGGGCTGGCCAACACCTAAACAGCGATTGCGTAGATGCCTGCAACATAAGGAATCAATGCTCTTTGTCCCTACAAAACAGAGCACCTAGACATCTAGTACTATGTCACTGTGAAAGATGGGATTAAAAACAGAGGTCAGCACCTTCAGGCAGCCGTGTGAAAACACCCAACAACGCTGCAAACTCTTCCACATTCCAAGTGTTATAAATTCTTCTACATGTTAGTCAATAACAAACACTGCCTCTGTCTTATTTCAACCATCATAGTTTGCGCAGTGTAATGTTCAGGTTTTTGAGAGAATCTATCAATCGAATCATGTTATTGTTGGTTTAGCGCCTGACGCTAACATTGACATCGTGGTGGAAAAAGAAAGTATGACAGTGTACAAAACAGTAGTCATACACTACCTGAATGTGTTACAGCAAAAAAAACAATGTGTCAAACTCCATATGCAACAAGGACACGAGAACCCTCCCTTGCCATTGATAGTCTCTGGGATATGGTCTTCGTAAAGTATGGGTGACGAAACTTTATACTGGTCTGTGTAAACAACTTCTATCATGGGACACCTGCTCCAGTGGTCCGATAGCTATATATTTAATGGAATCGCCACATATGCTCGATGTCAACATGCAGACAGTATTTGTTTTCCGATATATTCGAGGAGAGAGATGTGGAAAAACTTATTTAGTTCTCCACCAGGTAACGTTAGTGAAGTTTTTGTAGTTCGTAGTTTTACTCCATTGGATATTACGGAGTGAGACAGAGAGAGAGAGAGAGAGAGAGAGAGAGAGAGAGAGAGAGAGAGAGAGACGCTGTGCTGTCTATGAAGGCCTGGGCATCATATTACGCTGTCGTATTTCTGGCGTGGTAATCTTAGGAGCATGATAAAGGAGATTAGGACATGCACAGAGTGATATTTATAGACCGTTATTGAATATCGATGACCTGCAGGCGTTATGCTTGTGAATGTCTTTCTGCAGTCCACGTGAACTCTGCATGGTTGCTGGTTTTCTCTTGTATGTTAATGTGCTACTCTATTCTTTGTGATAACACTCTACCTATCAGCCATATAACTAATGGAACAATGCTGTCGGAACGTGATGGGATTTCTACGGAATTGGCAGGGGTCTGTAAAATAGTTGGGGACTTCTCTTAGTCGTCGAAATCGTCTGGACCGAAGTGTGGAAGATTCTTGAGAATACAGAAGATAAGTGATACTGCGACGAAAGGAGAGTTGAGATGTGAGCACTATACCGTTTCTTTTAGCTATTTTTGGAAAACATATTACAACCTCTCGCATTCCTCTCACAACGTTATTCCAATGAGAAAATCAGGCGCTAATATAAAGGTTTCTGCAGAGAGAAAATCAGCAGCAGAAGTTCTGTCTCTTGTTTTCTGAATAAATAAGACTCAACATTCTTCTGTGAGCCTCGTGTGCCTATAAATGGAGAGACTGATTTCTATACAAGTATGTTTACTCCACAAGCTACTGGATGGCGTGTGGTGGAGGGTATACTGTACCACTACTAGCCATTCCCTTTCCTATTACACTCGCAAATACAGGGAGGGAAAACGACATCCTATATGTCTCACTATGAGCACTAACTTCTCTTATCTTCTCTTCGTGGTCCTTATGCAAAATGAATCTTCGCAGTAGCCATCTCCAAATGTCTGTTCTTAACTGATTTCCTCGAAACGATCATCAGCTTTCCTTCAGGGATTCTCATTCGATTTC
Source organism: Schistocerca americana (assembly GCF_021461395.2). Classification (NCBI taxonomy): domain Eukaryota; kingdom Metazoa; phylum Arthropoda; class Insecta; order Orthoptera; family Acrididae; genus Schistocerca; species Schistocerca americana. The sequence goes on from NC_060124.1 coordinate 537,216,524, forward strand.
TCGAATCATCCTAATTTGGCGGGAGTCAATAAGAATGCCACATTGAAGCGCTGTGTGTCTGGAATCAGTAACAGCTGTCCACTATGGTGAGCAGTGGGTTGTCGGCCAGGAGCGGTACAGCCCTTATGCATATCTGGCGGTTCGCAGCACATGACAGCTATTTACATATCACCCAGTGGTAGAGGCATTTCAGGGATGGAGAAGAGAGTGAAACAACCTGCTGCTGCTAAAGACTGAGAGATCTCAGCAGGATTAGTTCGGGAGTAGTACAGGTTACAACAAGTTGAAAGAGTGAGTGAGGCAGAATGGCATATACATGCATGTAATTAACCCCTTCCCTCATAAATTTCTCTCGTTCATACCTCCTCTATGTTGACGCAGATGACGTGTCACTCGTCCCATTTTTACTAAGATTGCAGTACACGCTAAGAGCCTATTTGCTTCCACTACTCCGAGTGGAATGCATAAGTTCTAATTGCTGTTCACAAAACTGCAGTTTTCTATAGTGGTGGTCCCCTGTGCAGAAAACAGCACATACGTCGTGGATATGTTACCTTGAAGCTCTAATAAACTCTTAGCTAGGAACTGATATTGCACGAATAATAAAATTTTCAGTTGGTTTGTTTATGCCACTCACTCTGTTATTAACAGAATGTGAGAAACTGCACAATTATTGAAACTCAAATTATTTAAATTCTTCACATGTTCATAAAAAATAAATAATACAGTGAATAGCCTATTTTCGAAGTTACCATCAAATTGTTTTCAGTCACATGTTCAAACAACCAGAGATTGCTAATTCTTAATCGATACCGACCAAGGTATACGACATATCTGTCGTCCGAGATGGACGAACCAGCTCTGATATTACATCCAAACCACTTCACTCTTTTATTATCACCTTTGAAATGCTGAAATGATAGCCTGCCATCGAGAAATGCTTTTATACGAAATGTAAGTAAATTCACTGTTTGGATTTCCGTCATTCTGGTGCGCAACTTCCGAATGCAGTTGCCAATCATAGAGGAGGACCACAATTTAAGCTTTCTCATGATTCCTGTATTGAACAAACTATCTGTCATCGGAACCTCACACCACATTACGTCATCTTCACACTACTGCTTTCTCAACCGCTCTATGACGAGTTTCTTCTAGCTGAATGTGATGGCTGTAAAGATAGAAACATTACAATGTGGATTCTAAGTGACTTACCCCCAACAGCATCACAAGACAACCGAAAGACAGAATGCAATTACCGTTGAATGTCTTCAGCTATTTGATGATGGTTACCATCCATCTGGGTATTGGAGGAAGTGACTAGCCTGTGGGAGCCTTCAGAGACGTCATGGAAGCATCAGTAACAGTTACCTGGCGAGTGTAATTCGACTGCAGGAAAAAATTATTCACCGTGCAAAGGGATTCCCATGCTCAAATTAATTAATTAGTCTATCAATTTGATATCAATGGCGTGTTGCCGGTCAGGTGGAAGCGAGGGCGAGAATATCATATATATGATGCGAGAGTTGTAGCGTTAATCAGGCTTTTTCATTGCAGGAAGACCTTTTAACGGAATTTCAGTACCCCACCTACTCAAGGAGGGATGATAATCGTAATAAAATCAGCACATTACCGAATTTATAAAGTGATATGTAGTATAATCGTGATATTTGAAACTTCTCTGTGCTGTTGCCTTGAGAGACTTTGTATGTGATGAGACTTTTTTTTACTTTACTTAAAGAGAGAGTTCGAAAGTGAGGAGACATCCTGTGACAGAGGTAGAACATCCTCTTAGCGTTCCTTCAGGAGCCAAAAATGAGTTTAATATTCTAGTCCTATGATACAGAACGTAACAGATAATAAATAATGAAAGATATTTTTCTACATCATGATCATTTACTTAGATCAAGTTTAGCATTTGCATAGTGTTGTACAGGATTTTCACAGCTAGTAAGATTACTTTAGCAATGTGAAGACACGTATATGGTCTATTTCTTCTATCTTCAAAAATAACTCGTATGAAACTGGAAAATGTACATTTTGCATTAGAAACTCTGGGTGTATTATCAAAAGAATATCCCAGTACTAGATTTTTTAAACTGTGGTGTCTATGTCAGAGACGGGACTGTAGTTAGTCCGAGTTGGACCGTATTTAGCCGTGGCTGGTGGTGGGAGTGGTTGGGTAGCTGGAAGCAGAGGCTAAGCCTGGCCTCTGGCGGCTTCTCAGCTGACTGGCTCTTCAGGTACACAATACACTGGACTAGACAAGAGGTGACTGGACAGTTTTCTCTTTTGTCCTGAGACAACGTGTTCAGGTAAGATAATGGGTACTACAATCATAAAAAATATTGTTGTTCCCAAATGATGTGGCTAGAGGAGTTCTATATATATGGCAGGCTGTTGCAGGCGCAGTGGGACAGTGGGTCGCTGTTCTAATATTATTATTATCCATTTTTACGTTTCTTCCAACATCAGCTACTCACATGCAGATCAGCAGGAGGCTAGCCCCCTGTACTCCAGTGGTACTTCGCTGTCCTGTTATTATTACCATCTATCCTTCCCATAAAATCTATTGGCTAGACTGGCTGGAACAACTCTCCAGTGCTAGACTAACAGCGAAAATACCGACTTCATACGTAGCAGTTATTGGTGAAACTGGATGGAGTTACCGTCTAGTGACCGATCAGTAGCTACTCTAATTGTTTAAATAAACAATGTACTTCACTACTTACATAATAAAGACTTACATCCATCCTAGCCAGCAGCCCAGAACAAACTGAGACCTTTTCCCAATAATTTCCATATGGGGAGGAAAGGGAAGGAGGTGGAGGGGAGATGGGCGTGGAGATGGGAGTGGAGGACGACCAACAGCCCTCTGGTGATAATGCTGTGAACTAACTCAGCTGATCTCTGGATCCCAAATTGAACATACAATATTTGATATTCCTACTAATAAATTTTAATTTCGTGACATTTCTCCTAAACTGGTGCCTTGGATTGCGTTATGGGAGGTGAGGGATAGGGGAATGGCTGGGAGTTCTCTGATGGTGACTCATGTGATGTCAGGGAGAGTACTCATGATGTCATCAGAGGGTAGGGTTCGTTACTTGATCAATAAATTAATTAATAAATTTAATTTGATATCAATTTGATATCAAAATTGGACCAGAACAGCCTTTATCCCATTACTTAGATTTCTCAGTGTAGTAGCATCTGTCATTCCTGCCTCACTCCACTTCATGATGTCATGCATCACCTACAGCAAATTAGCTCGACTAAGATGTAAAATTCGGAGTGATGGATGTTAATGCTATTTCAGTTGCTTAAAGTTTTGTGGAACGACATTTTTAATATATTTCCTTGCTTCTTCAACTGAACCATTAATCCCATTTTTGCTGGTGCATTTAGAAAGTTATTGTTAAAATTATTTTCAGCTCGTGAATTATCAGTTGCAACATTGCTATTACGTTTAAATGTTGTTGTATCTTGTACATTGGCTGGCTGACCTTTCTGACATACGACAGTATCTCATATAGTTTTATTAATCTTATAATCCGCATTATTTATTTCTGTCAGAAAATGCATACTTCTCGACATTTTAATGTCTTTCCTTGAAGTACTACAGTATTTTTGTAGTATGCAAGTAATGTCAGATCTTGACTTATTCTGACCTTGATTTAAATTTCCCTCTTGCTCTTACATGATAATTTAATTCGCTAAGCTATCTGTGGCTTTCTTATTTTTAATACATTTTCCAGAGTACTTTTTAGAAAAGCTATCTTGAAATATTGACACTTATTCAATGTTATCACTTGAATATGAGATTAGCATCTCTTTATATAAAGACCTCGTCGCATTCCACCACTTTTAACTTGGTCTTAAAACATTCTATCCTGCGCCCATCAGTTTGTATGTTTGTGTCTCAGGTTTATAAGGTTTCTTAATGAATGCCCAGTATAAACAGTTCTAAAAATCTTATTATCAGCAGATTCTGAATGTTAATTTAGTAATAATGAGAAAACGGAAATATGTGTTCTGGTGCGCAGGGCAGAGGTGATCCCTCCATATTTTTAACAACAGAAAATGTGACATAAGACGATTCAGTTGGCTCAGTTACCCACAATTGCTGTATGTGCGTCTGTTGTTCCCGCCTTACTCCATTTCGTGGTGTTATGAGCAGCGACTGCATCTTTTCTCAACCGAGATGTAAATTTCCAACGTAAAATATGGTTCCTAGAGCTGGAAATTTTACCCCAGTGGGACACTTCTGAGGGACCAGTTGAACAAATATGTTAGTCTAGTGTGAAGAACGAAATCAATACCTGCTACTAGCCCGCTCCTCGTGAGTGCTCTTCACAGGCAGATAAAGCTTCTAGTAACGCAAAACAAAGTTACCGCCACACACACGTTGAGGCCAACAATGTTGTAGTGTTGCTCTGTTTATATGAATGTGTGGTGTCTGCTCTTTCGGACCTAATGTATTTCTCGTCTGCACAGATGTGGCGGAGGGTCCGCCGGTGGTTGTGCTGCTGCGGCAGCACTGAGGAGGAGGAGGAGGAGAAGGACAACGTTGGGCTGGAGGAGGAGGAGGAGAAGAACGTCCAGCTGGAGGCGGAGGGCGCCCCTCCAGACCCAGAGGCGGTCATGCAGCAGGTGAGGGTCGCCGTTGTACGCCGCTCTAGAATGTTGGCAGTGTTTGGGGGCAGCCAGACTGTACAGAAGTTTTGCCAATGTGTGGAGGCACCGAAAACACGCCACACTGCCATGCCTAGTACGACGTAGGAAAGCCTTTCGCATTCAAAACAGCATCCAGTCGTCTCGGAATGGATAAATGCACCTCCTGTACTGTTTCAAAGGAAAGTTATACAATTTTTCCATCAAAATAGTGGCAACTTCAGGTAGCAATGATGCTTGTGGATAGCGTTCATGGAAACTTTTCCCCAAAGAAGCTCACAAAGGGTCAGTAATATGGAGATCTGGTGACTGTGGTGGGCAGTGAAGATGTGACGGTTCATCCACAAAAACAGTCCTGAGCGCTGTGGGCTGTGTGTACAGGGGCCTTGTCTTTTTGGAACACAGCATCACCATTGGGGAAAAACATTGTACCACGGACTGATCAGCGAAAATGGTCACATAATCCTTGGCCGTAATAAGAGACTGGAGAGTAACCATAGTGCCCATGGCATATCACGATATGGGTATCCAAATCACCACCAAACCTCCGCCACGTTTCACTCTTGGGACATATGCTGTGCTAGGAGTTGGAATCAATGTGAAACAAATCTCATCCAACAAAATAAATTTCTTCCATTGCTCTATAGTCCAGGTTTTCTAGATTTGGCCCCATGTTGCAGGGATTCGCCAAATTGAAACCCTTCCATCAGATCGCTACAGGGTATAGCGTGACCCACCGACTGATCTTTACACCACATCAACCGTCGCTTAACACTGACTGCAGAAATGTGACGGTTATGAGGAGCTGTTAACCATTGTATCCCATTGCTTCTAAACTCACTCCGCACAGCCACTGTGTTGGCTGGGCCACTGATAGTAGTCTGGAGTGCACGAGTGATTCCTTCTGCTGATTTCAGCCGATTATTTACAACCACCTTCCAGAGAACCCGACAGCCCCATCACTCAGTACACGAAGTCTGCCTGGTGCTGGTTTACCTGTGGATAATCCTTCACGTTTCCACTTGACGACCGGTTCACCAAATCTCGACTTGGGCAGCTTTAGACGGGTTGAAACGTCCCTAATGTATTTGACTCTGGTGGCGAGCGGAAGTTGGCAGACGTGAAACAGAACAGGGGTCTCAGTCCATGACGAATAGTCAACGCTCTATTGACCTGAGAAGTCTCAATAAAAATTGAGAAGAAAGTGCAAACACGTATTCTTAAGAGTGATATAGTTCAGTTTTGAAAAGGCATATAACTTTTACAATTCCACAAAAATTTTCTCATGCTGTGTCTATTAACAGAGGTGAGGTTAGCTACTATGAAGCTAATAATCCCTTTTGTCCACAGGAGTGGGAGGAGTTCGTGCAAGAGTTCTATGCCGCATATAGCAGACTGGCTGACGAACTGTCTCTAAGTTCCGCAGAGGTGAGTACCACTAAGTGTCTAGACTTCTCTCATAATTGATCGCCAAAGTTTCTAACTGCATGTGTACTACTTACAATTCATCCATAGCAGATAAGAGTGCGATAAAATCTGTTAATGTTAAATCCAGAAGCAAAGTTAGATGTTATTTACTATGTAGCTGATAAAGTCTTTTGTCCGCAGGAACGACAGCAGTTTATAGATGAATGCTTTGGCATGTACTGCAGGATAATGGAGGAGCAGCTGCTGGAATCAATAAGGGTGAGTACTACACACTCTGTAGACTTTAGTCTTAACTGAAGGTTGCATATTCTAGGTAGATGCGCACTTCTTAGCTATCGTCCACAGAAAATGATAGTGGTGTAGGAATTCATTTCTTCAGTCTCTAGCCCCATACTTAACCAAAAACGTTACCTGACCTGCCATTGCGGATAGTTATTTTTGAGACCTTTTCTTGTTTGTGAGGCGGTTGGGTATATACATTTCTTGATGCAACAGCTAGTAATCTTTATTGGGCTAGAGACACAGTTGTCTGGGACTATAGCTATTTGTGCTTCAGAATGTTACTGCGAGGAAGGAGAGTTTCGATAGACAGAGACACTTTGTAATACAGCAGTGTATCCCGATTCAGTGCAAGCGGTTGAAGAGTTACATGTACAGAGACACACACGGGGTCATGGTTATAAAAACTGTCGAAAGATTGTGTTATGGGAAGAGGGAAGCTGTGGTCAAACATATTAGCTTGAGTACAGAACATGTCAGCACCAGTGAATCTTACATTTTGGCCACACTTTTACGCCAAAAACTTAGCCTTATCAGGCGTCATGAGTGTTGACGTTGTCTTGCAGGCTACGGCGGGCGCACCCCTCGCCACCACGCCCCCAGCCTCCAACACTTTGGAGGCGCCGCAGCGGAAGGGGAAGCGACGTCAGCGTCGTCGTGGCTGGCCCTCTCCTGCCCCCAGCAGCTCCTCCTCCAGCAGCGGGGAGGCTCCGCGCCGCAGGTGGAGGCCGAGTCGGCGCTGCCGCAGGAGGAAGCTGCGCGTGCGTCATCGCGGCCGGCCCACTGCCGCCCCCAGCAGCTCCTCGTCCGCCTCCGGCAGCAGCGAGGAGTTGCGGCGCGAGAGGCGGAGGCCCAGCCGCGTGTGTCGCGCCTGCGTCCGCACCAGGGGGGCCGCGCAGCTGTCGGGAACACACGGGGGCGGTCTGCGCCGTAGCTACAGGCTCTGTTCTCGAAGACCTTTTAAATAAACGACTCTTTGTGATCTTTCTGGGCACTCGTTGTTATTGTAGTTTCAAACATTGGTACACGTCACAACGATGATCGATATTACGAATCGTTCCTTGAGAATGCACTGTATTAAAGCCAGATCCTGCTTGAGTATTCCATGCGGAAATGTTTGCAGCAGCAACATGTTTGTAACACAGACACCCTCTGTGGCAGAGTGCTTCTCTTCCATTGTGGCGCAGTTCACTCATGTCCAACTTTCCCAGTTGACGCTTGAAGGTCGGTTTCAAAAGGAACATTCTACATTTGAAAATTAATAGGGACACTAGGACTGCCATCATGGAAACAACCCCTGTGGCAGTTCATGTCAGGCGTAACGTCGTGGTCTGCCGACATCGAACTGCAGTAAAAACGCAGTCTGAAGACTTTCTATTTGGTTCATTTTAGGTCTTACATAGCTGTGTATGGAATTTAGCTAACGTATGGAAATTGTATTAACAGACTCACCAGGTTTGCCGAGAGCGCTAACTGCCTGCTTCCTGGACTCGGGTAGGCACTCCGACCCCGGATTGAATCGGCGCGGCGGGTTAACGACGAGGGCCAGTATGCAGGCCAGCCTGGATGTGCTTTTAGGCAGTTTTCTACACCCCGCTAGGTGACTACCAGGCTGGTCCCCACGTCCCGCCTCAGTTACACGACTCGCAGACATCTGAACACGTTCGCCCTATTCCATGGATTACACTAGTCGCAGACAGCTGGGATACACTAATTCCGTCCCGGGGGAGCTACGGAGTCGCGGCAGGAAGGGCATCCAGCCACCCCTTAAAACTAACCTTACCGAATCCGTTCCTAACCATGCCGACTCTGCACAACCGCGGGACAAGGCATCAGCAAAAGAAAAAAGGAGAAGATGGAAATTGTATTAACAATGAAGGCAGACAGATAGCTACCTCCTTCTCAAGATAATGGTTTAAATGTCTACAGGAGGGTAGTGCAATTCGCCCCGTTCTGTCCATAGGCAACATGAATAAACGGCATGTAACGTCCTTGGCAGCTCATAGACTCTTCAGGATATCATAATGATGAAGATTTTTGCAAATAATAGAATCACAAGAGGAACAAATTTTGTCACATAACTAATATTCAAAACTTTTTTATTTATCGAGTTATGGAAGTAACTCTAGTTTTTTTCAGTGGACCAATGTACTTTTCTTAAATAGCATTTAAAATCTCATGGAAGAACAATGCAGTGGCGTAGCACATGTTAACATGTTCTAACGGGGCTCCTGAACTCTAATTAAAACCCGTTACTTGTTTTGTCTCAAGATGTAAGCGCTAAGTAGCTACATGTTGTAACACTGAGTTCGCATCAGGCCTTCTTTTGATAACTTTCATAATACACTACTGGCCATTAAAATTGTTACACCACGAAGATGACGTGCTACAGACGCGAAATTTAACCGACAGGGAGAAGATGCTGTGATATGCAAATGATTAGCTTTTCAGAGCATTCACACAGGGTTGGCGCCGGTGGCGATACCTACAACGTGCTGACATGAGGAAAGTTTCCAACCGATTTCTCATACACAAACAGCAGTTGACCGCCGTTGCTTGGTGAAACGTTGTTGTGATGCCTCGTGTAAGGAGGAGAAATGCGTACCATCACGTTTCCGACTTTAATAAAGGTCGAATTGTAGTCTATCGCGATTGCGGTTCATCGTATTGTGACATTGCTGCTCGCGTTGGTCGAGATCCAATGACAGCAGTATATGGAATCGGTGGGGTTAGGAGGGTAAAACGGAACGCCGTGCTGGATCCCAAGAGCCGCGTATCACTAGCAGTCGAAATGACAGGCATCTTATCCGCATGGCTGTAACGGATCGTGCAACCACGTCTCGATCCCTGAGTCAACAGATGGGGACGTTTGCAAGACAACAACCATCTGCACGAACAGCTCGACGACTTTTGCAGCAGCATGCACTATCAGCTCAGAGACCACGGCTGCGGTTACCCTTGATGCTGCATCACAGACAGGAGCGCCTGCGATGGTGTACTCAACAACGAACCTGGGTGCACGAATGACAAAACGTCATTTTCTTTTTGGCTGAATCCAGGTTCTGTTTACAGCATCATGATGGTCGCATCCGTGTTTGGCGACATCGCAGTGAACGCACATTGGAGGCGTGTATTCGTCATCGCCATACTGGCGTATCACCCGGCGTGATGGTATGGGGTGCCATTGGTTACACGTCTCGATCACCTCTTGTTCGCATTGACAGCACTTTGAACAGTGGACGTTAAATTTCTGATGTCTTACGACCCGTGGCTCTACGCTTCATTTGATCCCTGCGAAACCCTAGATTTCAGCAGGATCATGCATGACCTCATGTTGCAGGTCCTGTACGGGCCTTTCTGGATACAGAAAATGTTCGACTGCTGCCCCGGCCAGCACATTCTCCAGATCTTTCACCAATTGAAAACGCCTGTTCAATGGTGGGCGAGCAACTGGCTCGTCACTATATGCCAGTGACTACTCTTGATGAACTGTGGTATCGTGTTGAAGCTGCATGGGCAGCTGTACCCGTACACGCCATCCAAGCTCTGACTCAATGCCCAGGCGTACCAACGCCGTTATTACGGCCAGAGGTTGTTGTTCTGGGTACTGATTTCTCAGGATCTATGCACCCAATTTGCGTGAAAATGTAATCACATGCAGTTCTAGTATAATATATTTGTCCAATGAATACCTGTTTATCATCTGCATTTCTTCTTGATGTAGCAATTTCGATGGGCAGTAGTGTACTTTATAGCTACATGCAAAGCAGTAGTCTTTCTAGCATCACTGCTGGAATGGTCTTTAGACCAGGCACCTGATCCTTTACTTCACTTTCTTTTACTGAAGCATCACACATCTAGGATGGCATCATCCTGTGATGACAAGTACGTGGTAAAACATGCTGTCATCATCTTCCGCGTCCACAAGTCCTGGACAAGAAGACAGGATACAAGATGAGCATTGCCGCTGATCGGAGTCTGATTAATAGTTACGTAGGGCCACAGCTGCTGAAAAACCAAGAATTAGAATAAAATAGTATGGGTAAGTTTCACTAAGGTGGACGGAAGTGTGTTGATATTGTTTAGAAATATAGTAAATAAAGAAGACAGAATCGTAACAAAATACCGATGACGAAACTTTGAAATGTGCAGGAGAATTGTGAAGCAATTCTGGTACCTTTTAAGTAAAATGTAACACAAAACATTGCCGAAGCAAGGGGGAAGTAGAAGAAACAGGGAAAAGAACTTTACGGCTTTAAGCGCCCCACTAGTATTAAGGAAATCATTTTAAAACAGTATAGGCCTACATAGGGCGTCCTCATCCGGGGATGAGCGAAGAGACTCCAGGAAAAGAAACATTTTTCGCTCAGAATAAACCTGTTACGCAAAAAGTAGTCAAAACCTTGCCTATGGTACTACATGCTGGCTCTAACGACCGTAAATTACCGCCGTGTGTTGTATGGCCATAACATAAGCCACTTTCAGGGCAATTGCAGTGTTTGCTGCCACCATCTGGGCATACCGTCGTTGCCCGGTCCATTACAGGACAATACTGTGACGAATGCAGCAGTTGGTACACACGTGGCTTTCTGGTCCCTTCTGCAATATTCCTGTGTAGAGATTGCTGGCGATCTTCACATTGTATCTGTTACATGTCGTGTGGCATTGCAGGACCACATCGTGTTGGTTAGGCAGTAAACAAAATGGCTGTGACTATGAGATTACGAGAACTAGAGACTCACTGGATATGGTAACTGGACGCTTCACATTCTGTATGGGACTCTCAGAACACTGCAAAGCGGATTCGCTGTACGAATTCAGATAACACGATCTGTATACGCAGTGCTGACCCCACTGGAGATATGTTAACAAGCACACATCCCAAACATCTGAATCAAATAGGATGCAGCATTACTCTGATTTCTAGAAGAAAATTCCTCCCATCATTTTGTCCTGAGTATACCCAGTTCAGGTAAGATGTAAAAGAGATACAATTTTCTTGCAATTTGCAAGCATTTGTCAAAGGCCTATATTTATCATACGAAGCCAATTTCAATGAAAATCAAGCATCAGGGAAGCAACTGCTTCCTTTTAGGCAAGTTCAAGTAAACACACTGATAGTCAGCTAGAGATAATAGGTCCTAATACGAAACGCTCAAAAAATGATTTACACTACGGTCATAAATTACATACTTTGTATTTTTCTGACTGCAAACCTTTTTCTTGATACCCGTTTGCCCACAGAACAATGCTTATGAGTAGCCACCGATGTTCTGTAGGGCAAATTTAACGTGTATTCTCAGTGCAGTTGTGTAGTGTATGTTGTGTGTCTAACTGAGGAGCTCAGACTGTGCACATAATGTCACTTTACCGCAAAATCTGTCAGGAAGGTAAGTTGATCGCCAGATTGGTGTACACATAGCAACATTATTTGAACATACGACAAGTCCCATGAAGTAGAAAACAATGAACATCTGCCTCATAGTGGTCCTTTGCTATCAAATGGTGCTAACTGATGTCTGCTACCTATAAATTATGGCTCTTAGGTGCACTGAGGAGAATTCTGGAGAACTGCACACAACCTCTTTGGAGGCATCTGGGAATGGGGCCTCGTCACAAGGCAGTACACAATTGTCTCCACATGATCAGCTTGGCCTCTGTCTGTCCATTACAAACTAGACCACACATCATCCTCACCCTCCCCAGGATCATGGTGAGGGAATAATGTGGACAGAGGAACTCCAGCTCTGTATTGTTTGTCTCCTGATGGTCATGGCAGTGGAGAGTGGAAGTATGCAGGTTCCAGCATGCATCTCAGGCATGCAGTAGCCCAGGCCGAGGTGGGTCAGTCATGTTTTGAGTCAGTACCGTCCACAGAGGTCAGACGCCTCTTCTCACTGATTTGAGGGCAGTGCACTACTGGAAAAGTAGCCTCCATCCTATTGTCCAGACCTTCGAAGGCAGTAATGCATGAACACACCTTTGTCCAGAAGGTGGGAATCCATCAAATGGAATAGCCTGCAATATCCGCTGACACGAACCCTACTCAGCATGCGTACAGTGAGTTGCAACTTACAGTGTACAGTCGGAAGACTCCTTCTCACACACAGGATGACCTCTGGAAGGAAGTCATCCAAGAGTGGGACAGGCTTCAGTAGCAACGTCTAACAGCATGTCGGCAGCATACCAAGGATGATCCGAGCATGTTACCATTCACCAAGTTTAGCAAAACTGTATTTTTTTTATTTCACAAACAAGTGATTTTGAACATAATGCTTTTAGTTCAGTTATTCTTTTTTTTCACTGCAAACTTACTTTGTTCCAGTTTCAGAACAGTTATTCTTTCATTCCGTGCTTCCCTTGAGTTCAAGTGCACACATGTACACAGATACACAAGCTGTTCAATACCATTTGTGAGCCCTTTATAACGGGAAGAGTTGCAAAAGTACTATTTCTTTTGTATTCACAAAATACAGTTGGCATCCAACATAACGATGACAGGGAGAGAATCCTCTACTGGAGAAAGGAATTACTGTTACAGAGGTGGGTTACTAATCAGGCACCAGCTAAAGAGCTCCACCACAGGGAAAAGTGGCTATAAATACAAATTTAAGTCAACAGAGATTGCCAATAATTTATCAGTAATTTTTGTACATGACTCAACCAGACTATGAAGATGAGGCCAGATTACAAACAGTTCTATCAGAGATATCACTTTTAGCAATAGTCTAGTTTCTGATTTGACTGAATGGTGATCATTTAAAATAAATGCACATCCAGTGTGGTTCTGTTTCTCTCTCCCTCTTTTTTTCTTTTTTTTAAAAAAAAATGAAAAATGATGTTCTTTTCTTTGTTTAAATTTAGAAAAGAAACTAGCAACCTGCCTCAGGTTCGCACGGGTAGCATGAAGTGTGGCATAGCAGTAGGCAACTTAATAGCATCACTAGCATACAACTTCTCCATCTATATTTACATACAGATACTCTGCAAGCCACCACATAGTGTGTGGAGGTGGGTGCCCTGCATCATTACTAGTCATTTCCTTAAAAAGTCTTCAAGGCACTGACATACTTGCAAACCTAAGCTGTAGGCTTGTACGTGAAGTAGTTACAAAAATAAAAGCGTAGGAAGATAGCCACAGGGTGAATATACAGATACAGTATGTTCAGAAGTACAATGCAGTGTTCTTTCAGAAATGTACTCATGTACATAGGAAGAGGCACTGCAATGACTACAGCCACTACGAACTGTATTAAATGTATTTGAAGTTGTGAGTACGGATAGCCATCAGCTGTATAATGGGATGATGACAGAGAAAAATTTGCGCTGGACCAGTACTCAAACCTGGATTCCTCGCTTATCGCGAGCAGTGGCCTTACCATTAGCACAACTCATGGCCAGACACAAACTTCCATATGCCACCACCCATGTGTCAAATAGAGCATTGGGAAAATGACCGTATATGTGCCTCTGTATGAACCCTTATTTCCCTTATCTTCATGGTCGTTACACGAAATTTATGTTGAAATCGCCAGAATTGTCTTGCAGTCAGCCTTAAATGCTGGTCCTCTAAATTTTCTCAATAGGGCTCCTTGAGAAGAATGTTGCCTTCCCTCCAGTGATCCCCATTTGAGTTCCCGAAGCATTTCCATAAAACTACCCATACTCAAAAATGGATTGCATTAGTCTCCTATATGCAGTCTCCTTTACAGATGAGCTATACTTAACTAAAATTCTCATGGTAAGCCAAAGTCGACCATTCACCCTCCCTGCTATCATTCTAACATGCACATTCCATTTCACACTGCTTTGCAACATTACGTCTAGATATTTAATCATTGTGACTGTGTCAAGCAGGACACTACTAATGCTGTACTTGAACATTATGGGTTTGTTTCTCCTACTCATCTGCCTCAACTTACATTTTGTCTACATTTAGAGCTCGCTGCCACTCATCACACCAACTAGAAATTTTACCTGACTTATGTTGTATCTCCCTACAGTCACTCAACAACAACATGTCTATTACACCACAGTTTCATCAGCAAACAACCACAAACTGCAGCTTATCCTGTCCAATAGATCATTTATGTACATAAAAAATAAAAGCGGTCCTATCACACGTCCCTGGGGCACTCCTAATGATACCTTTGTCTCTGATGAACACTAGCCATGAAGGACAACATATTGGGTTCTGTTACGTAAAAAGTCTTCGAGCTGCTCTTATACCTGGTGGCCTAAGTCATATGCTTGAACCTTCATTATCAGTCAGCAGTGTGCCACCGTGTCAAATGCTTTATGGAAATCTAGGAGTATGGAATCTGAATGTTGCCCTTCATCCATGGTTTGCAGGCTCCCGTGCGACAAAAGGGCATCCTGAGTTTCGCATGGGTGATGCTTCCTGAAACCGTGCTGATTTGTAGGCACAATCTTCCCCTCTCAAGGATATTTATAGTCGAACTGAGAATATGTTCAAGGATTCTGCAGCAAACCAATGTTAAAGATATTGGTTTGCAATTTTACAGGGCATTTCTCCTATAGTTCTTACATGCTTGAGGCACCTGTACTTTTTTGCAGTCGCTTGGGACTTTGATGCGAGTGATTCATGATAAATGCAAGCTAATTAAAGGGTCAATACTGTAGAGTACTCTTTGTTAAGTAGCACTGGAATTCCATTAGGACCTAGTGACTTATTCATTTCCAACTAATGGGAATCTGTGCAATAGTCAAATGATGGAACGTTTGTACGCTTCTCCTGCATGAAAGATTTCTTAAATACGAAATTTAAAACTTCAGCTTTACTTTTGCTACCCCCTCCTGCCACACCAGACTGGTCAACGAGTGACTGGATAGAAGCCATAGACCCACTTAGTGATTTTACGTGTTACCAGAAATTTTTCGGATTTTTGGCAAGATCTTCTGCGAAGTTGTGAAGGTGATAGTAGTTCCAAGCTTTGCGCATCGATCTTTTTACAGACTCACAAATTTCTATTAACTTTCGCCTGCCATAATTTGCACATTCTCTTTTGAACTGAGAGTGAAACAGCCTTTGCTTCCTCAACATATTTCAAATTTCATTGTTAATTCACAGTGTGTCTTTTCTGTCCTTCTTCCACTTTTTCGGCGCAGACTTCTGCAGAATATGATTTACAGTTCGAGTAAACTTTGCCTATAATTCCTCTACATTCATCCCACTGGAACTTAGTAATGTCAATTCATTGTGTAAGTGGGATTCTAATGACTGCCTATATGCTCTTTCTAGCAGATATACTCTCCTAGACCCTTTGTTTGATTTATGCCATGGTCGCTAACACCTGTCTGTGTACTGACGCATCTGATAACCTTGGCGTTAATAGTCTCTAAGCTCCTAATCTGACACTGTCGATTAGGATACACCGACTGGTAGCTAAGAGGTCAAAATTGACTTCAAATCCATTAGAGCTGAATCGGGTGACTGGTACAAACATCCAGAAATCAACTTGATTTCACCTAGAACTGTTACACGACGACTTCACTGTCATACTCAAATTCGACCATAGTAGAGGCAATATTTTTGTCAACTGTAGTAAATACACCGTATCCTACAGCATGTCATCTGGTTTTCGACATATGTTCCACGAATTGCTAAATATCTCAGGGGTTTCTGCTTTGGGTTTCAGACAGCTTTCAGATCCAAAACTAATTTGAGTAGGAGTAGTTTCCTGGAGGGCAGTGAATTCAGGAGGTTTATTTGGAATACTTTGATAATTTTCTGATAAAATTTTGACAGTCAAACTGTCCTTACTCTGAACACGATCTGTTTTCACTATCTGCAAATTATGTGTTCATCAGAGAACTCAACCTACCGCGTAGCCTAAAAAAACCCGTGTGCACTTCACAAATACTCTGCTTCCTGAGGATTTGCTTTCCTTGTGTAGTGCACCTCTTACTATGAAGGGGAGTCCTACGGTCTCCCATCGAATAATGTAAGTCCAGAAATCATCAGCCAAGCCCATCACAGAGTTGACAAAGCCATTTTTTTTGAGATCCTCCACACAGTTTCAAGACAAAAGACCTCAATCAAATCTAGACACAATGCTGCAAATTGTGAGCTGTGCCTGCACCCGACGCTTGACAGCAACAGCTTTCACCATCTCAACTAGCTGCCTGTATGATCTGGGGATGGCCTTGGAACCAAAGCAACAGCCATTGTTGGTGCCGATGTGAGCCACAATTTTCAGAGGGCTGCACCTGCATGCTCGATAGCTGCAGGCAAGGCCTTCTCCACATCACTGATGAAGTCCTCGACAGATTTACTCAGTGTCCATTAGGCTGTCTGCCAAAGGGTCTCCATAACACACTTCAATAACTGGTAAACCCCTCCCCCTTTGTGCCTACTCAGGTCCTATGAAGGAGCAGCTACCTGTCTACTCGCAGGGTGAATGGGTGAGAGCAGATGGCCAGCCTCAACACTGGCCCTCTACCTTGAGCAATGCAAACGTGTTACCACCCACCACTCATCCTCCTGCAAGGCCCAATCCACTGTGTTGGGTTCATTCAAATGATTTCAGCTATGTGCACCGAGATACATGGCACAAATGCTACATCCTCCATATTTAAATAGTATTCAGACTGACATCTGTGGCAATGATGGGAGCTACAAGATACCATGTAATTCAGTCTCTCTACTACAGAAGACCATATAAAAATCCCTACAGTAGTTCCTGAGGTTAGCCTTCACATTTTCAGAGAAAAACACAAAGGAGAACTTTAGTTTAGAAAATGTTTAGAATAAGCAGACATCTGTAGATGTATAGAATATGGTAATAAACTTTTGTGTGGCTCAATGCCATTGTCCAACTCTTACAATTAGATGCCAGTTCATGTCTGTATTGGATACCTTTAACTTGATTCATCAGAATGTGAGGGCAACACAAAATGTACAAATACCTGAGCAGAAAACTAATATAGGTCACACAACCATAACAAAGGTGTCTCAGAGTGAGTGGGGAAACATCGCCACTGCAGGGAGTAGTGAATATCAAATGGACATTCTTGAGTGCACAGAAATAGCTCACAGTGCAAGTTCTGCTATTCACTGCAAGACAGTAATGGCACCAGTTTCACAGTGGTAACTGACCTCAATTCACCACACTGCAGCCATATTGCACCAAATATTTTTATATTATACACACAAACCTTCCTCGAAAATCAGTCTACCTATTACTAAAAATCCTATCAAAATTGCTGTAGCAGTACCTCAAAATTAGAACAGGCATACAGACAGAAGTGAACAAGAGACTTCAATTTATATGTATATGTAGAGAACAAGATAAGCTTTTTGACAGGCAAAGATAAAAAAAAATTACATTCAAAATGTATTGAAAAGGATGATGGTATTCATTAAAAACCACCATTGAATTGTCACAAAATAGCTGTAGGACCACCATTGGGTAAAAATGGTATGGGAAGAGCAAGCATTGGGTGTTGTGTAAGGAGGAAGAGTGCAGATGTAAATATGTAAACAATTAGGTAATATCTGGAAACAGAGGTAGGTGGTAGGATAGATAAAGGAAAGACAGAAAGGAAAGATGAGTTTTGTAGGTGTGTGGGGCTGTGGTATCAGGAGAGGAACAGATGGGGAGAAATAGGAAGGGAAGAGGTATGGGGAAGCTCTGATGTGGAGTGGCATAGGTGGGGAAGAGTTCTAGTTGACAGGGTGGATAAACATTGGAATGGATTTCATTTTCTGGGAGAGGGAGTCAATTGAAGCAGCACTGGGCTAAGATATGGAATGTGTGTAGATGTAGGGATGGTGAGATGTGTTTGTGAAGGCTCGGTAGCAAACCAAGACTGGTGATCAGATGACAAACATCGGGGTTCTTGGAATCAAGTTTGTGTATAGTGAAGGATATGCAGAGGTGTTGAATATGGGTGAAGAGGGGTGGGAATTTAATGATGGTAGAGGATCCATGTGTGGGAGGGTAAATGCATGTAGACAATAAGACCAAGTGCTTGGTATTCAAGGATTTGGAGGGTCTGATAAAATTCTGTAGGTGTGGGTATTCATGCAACATTGACATAGGAGAGAATAGGTTGCATCAAGGTTGTGTTGGTGTGGAGGATATAGGAAGGGTGAAATCCCAAAATTTGGCCAGTTAGTATGAGGATTGCCAAGAAAGTAATGCACTGCATTTTTTTCTTCAACAATTCTTTATTGAAAATAATGAGAATTTCACACATGAAAGAATGGTGTTTTATCTATACACACTATTTTTCCATGAAATCTCCATCCCATTCTATAGTCTTCCTACAGTGTGAAACAGGGGTGTGTGTATGCCCTGTCAGTACCAATCCTTGTCCTGGTGGCAGAGCTAGTGCTTCACCGTGTGAATCATCTCATTGTCCTCGGAAGGGGTAACACTGTCTAATCCTGTTTTGCAATGCATTCAGCAGTTCTCAAGACTTGTGTGGGGCCGAGCATTATCGCTTTGCAGCAAAACACCTCCTGGATTGCTGTGGTACCAAAGTCACCAGAAGTTCATCTTGAGTTTTGTTGATTTATTGACATATGCTTCTGAATTAATGGTACTGCCTCTTGGTATCACATCAATGAGATGCACAGCTTCACAGTCCTAGAACACGGTGATCATGACCTTACCAGCAGAAGCAGCTGCTTTGAAATTTTTCTTCTGTGGGAGTGGGAATGGCACCATTTCATCGAATGTGGTTTTGTTTCGGGCTCAAAATGGTGAACCCAGGTTTCATCGTCTATCACAGTCTGTGACAAGAATGCTTCAAAATGTTGTAACAAATCAAGACAAATGATTTTTCTGTGCAGTTTGTGATCCACTGTTAGACATGACAGAACCCATCTTACACACGCTGAGTGTGGATAATTGCATCCACACTTCCTTTGCTGACTGAGAGATGCAGTGCCAACTGCTGAGTCATGCTGTGTCTGCCCTTGTGAATAAAGACAACATCAGCTTGCTGCAACATGTCAGGTGTGACGGTCGTGGACAGTCTTCCCGACCATTGAAAATAGTGTAGCTCTGCCAAACTGCCCTCTGATGACCTCACCCTCAGTGCCCAGTGACTAACTGTAATTCAGTCAACAGCAGATGCTCCATTGACTTTTTACACATGATTGTAAATATTTCTCACAGTTTTTTCCTCTGCAGTGATAAATTCAATGACGGCATGCTGCTTGTAACTACATCACCTACAGATGCCATTTTGAAACTGTCCTGCAGCCACACTGTCTGTCAGAAGTGATGGAAACTTGGTGTGTTCACTTAGGAGACGTCAAATAATACATACGTAACGTTTTGCATTGATAGCATTGTTTTCGGCTGAGAAAAAAAATGTGGTGCATTATTTTCTGCACAGCCCTTGTAGTTTTAGTCTGTTGTGGGCTTGCTCTTGAATGGTTAGTAGATGGGGTTTTCCATGCTCAATTGCATTTCAGTGTTAGTCCAAGGTATTTTAATGTGCTAGTTAATAGGACAGGCAGGACAGTTGTATAGACGGTGAGGTGTAAGTCACAGTTTCTCCTATAATTCTTGCCTGAGTATCAGAATGGTTCATCTTGAGGAACCATTGGTTACACCAGGAGGTAAAGTGACTGAAATGAATTTGGAGGGATCATTGAGATTTATGGATTATAGGGAAGAGGGTGAAGAAAGCAGTGTCATCAGCAAAGAGGTGGACTGGTGGAAGTGTTTTGCGCTTTTTGGCACTGTAGAAGAGATAAATCAGAATAGAAAGGCTAGATCCTCGGGGGACACCTGCAGCTGGAAGGGTTCAGTGTTTGCATTGTTAATAGTGACCAATTATGGGCGATTAGACAGGAAGGATGTAAAGAAAGCAGACATAGGTAACTGGAAGTGCACTAATATAGAGTTTATGTGTGTTTGTGGCCCAGGGGCACTCAACGACTGGGTCATCAGCGCCATACATCTAGAATTTGAAAATGAGACTGTAATGCCATACACAGTCACGCTTTCTCCAGGTCGAGGGAGAAAAAACTGCTGATTTTTGGGTGTCGAGTTGGTGGGACAGGAGATGTGTGAGGTGCAGGAGTTGATCATAAGAAGAGAAGCTGGGTCAGAAGCCAATCTGGTTAAGAGGAAGGAGGTTGTGTTTATGAATATATTGGAAGAGGGTGGATTCGAATACCCTGCTGGTACTGAGGTGATGTGAATGGGGTGGTAAAAGGAGGTATGAGCAGGTAATTTGTGTAGTTTGAGGGAATGCTGCATTTTGTAGGTTTTCCACTGTTCAGGATGCTAACTTGTGTTATAAAGCATTGCAAAGAGGACAAGAAAGGAGAGAGGACATTCTTTTAGTTGTTGATAGGTAATACAATCATGAGCATTGGGAGCATTGCATTTCTTGTGAAGTATTTGTTTTACGTTGTGTGCTATGATAGATGTATTTAATTCTGTTTGTTGTACTCCTATGATGTTGAAGTAGTGGAAGCTGGGGGCTGGGGATGGGGCAGTGGTATTTGTATGTTCAAGGATGGTAAAGAACAAGGAGTAATCAAAATGAGGGTCATAAGGGATGGAGAAGATATCAGAGAAATAGGATGCAAAATGGTCAGCAATGCTCTGTTTGTTACATTGTGTATTGCAGCCCTCATAATGAGTATTATTGTGAGGGAAGATGATTAAAATTTAGTCCTCCAATGTTACTGAAGTGATGCTGTATACACAGGGGCTTCACAAGACGTTAGAGGTACATGCTGGCACTTTTTCCAAAAAATAAAATATATCTCAGCTGAATTAATTTTGTTATTATTCTAATATTATAGAGAGCAAGAAAAGTAGCATGCTTATATGATGCAAGATGCAAGAAGAAAGGCAAAGATTATGAGATGTTTTCTGACTCAATTTAAAAAAAAAAATGAAGAATGAAATAGGATACAATTCAGTCTCTGATTCTGAGAGAGAGATTAAGTTGCTGCAATGTTCCCTTGAATGGCTATGACAACATTTGTTAATAATGTTGGAAGAGCTGTTCAGCTGCATTATTCAGTGGCTCTTCTTTAAATTCAGTGCCAGTACGTAACAGTAGTAGTTACATAGCTAATCAATTAGGAAGTGGCTTTATCAACAAGTGTTTGTGATGCTTTGTTAATAGTATTTTACAATTAATCCAAATAATGTGACATTCAATTGACTGGATAATTATTACACACTATTTAGCCATTTGGTAGTAAAGCCTGAGGTGTTATGGCTTAATGTGAATGGCTGGAATTTTGATTGAACTCAGGACTATTTAGAGCATCATTTTCACCTACCTCCCTCCCCCCTTGCACACCATTTGGGCATAATCAACAGGAAATCTAAGAACACTGTGATGCAGCCTTCAAACATTAAGCTTAAAAGTAACAGAAGCGATTGTATTTTGCAAGAATGAAGTAACACTGGCTGTCCAATGTGTGGAGGAGTACCATCTTGTATAAAAGTGGTGGATGGTACAGGTAGCAAAAGCCTCAGTACCCACCTCCCCAAAAAAATATGGCTATACGATAAACAATGCTATCAACCCACACCACACAGTTACCTTTGCAGAATGAAGTGGAACTGATTGATGTGTGGGTGCATTTTCAGTTGTCCATATTCTACAATTCTGTGTATTTACATGTCTTTGCAGATGAAAAACTCCACGCAAGCAAGAAATTCTAGAGCAAACATTTGTCTTACTGGAAGGTCAATATTAAGTCACTCCTGAGCATATGTATGGAGAGCAATACAGGAAATGTATGCACTGTGCTCACTGGTATCCCCAAAGTTCAGGCAATTCCCTGTGTACTGCTTGTTTGCACACCACAACTCAACCCTTCCTGCAAAGCTGTAGCCACATCCTCTACTGACATCAGATCAATTGTTTTCCTCCCTCTGCCTCACTGCACCTGTCTTTCTGAACTTCATTGCCATTCTCTCCAGACCCTTGGGAGGCACTGAAACAACAAATTTTTTCATACCATTGAGTGTACGGAACTTCTTCAGATGTTCTGGTACACAGTGACCATCCTTGTGAAAGAACTTTATCAGCAGCATGTGATCCTGCATTGACATGGTCATGCGAAGCATCTCAGATGCAAGCAGGGGAACAGCCATGTACCCAGCATCATTAATTTTGCACATTCTGCCACTTACAGTGCCATCTAGTGATTGAATCTATGTTAACTTTTGTTCCATATCGCATCCCCCTTCTTTGATAATATTCCATTCCAGTTTGGCATCATTCTGAGCAATAGTTCTTTTTTTACAGTTTTATGAAACTGGAACTTTAATTGTAATCATCCTGTGTAATAAAAAATGTATAGCCTATATCCCTTCAAATGTTTATTTGAACATCATGTAATAATCTGAAGTAAATCAGTCAGTAATATTCTGATACTTTGGTAATAGCATAAACAATCTCTTGTGTTTATAAAGTATTGTAGATGATATAGTAGAAAAAGCTTTTTGCGGATGGCACTGTTATACACAGAGAAGTTGGAATGCTAGAAAATCATAGCAGAATGCACAGGGACCTTAAGGGGATCGACACTTGGCACAGGGAGTGGCAGTTTACCCTCAACATAAACAAATGTAATGTATTGTGAATACATAGACAGAAAGACCCTTTATTGTATGATTAAATGGTTGCAGAACAATTGATGGAAGCAATTACTTCCATAAAGGAGTATCTGTATGGAGCAATTTGTATTAGAAAGATGCAGTTGCCGGACTGAGATTTACTTGAAGAATGCTCGGGTAATGTAGTCCATCAATAAAGGAGGTAGCTTACAAAACAATCATTCAACCAATATTTGAATACTGCTAATCAGTTTGGGGTCCATACCAGATAGGATTGACAGAAGAAATAGAGAAGGTCAAAGAAGAGCAGCATTTTTTGTTATGAATTCATTTAGTAATCAGTAAGGTGTCATGGAAATGCTCAGTCAACTACTGTATCATTGTCTGCATTACTGTTCAAGTTCCATCAGAGTACATTCCTAGAATACTCAGCCAATATATTGCTTCCTCTATATACCACACATCTCGCAAAAAGACCATTGAGATAACATTATAGAGATGTCAGCCCACACAGAGGCTTAGCAGCTATCGCTCTTACCAATTACCACAGCTGTTTGGAACAGATAAAAGGAGGAAGAGACAGGGTACACAAAGTACCCTTCACCACACACCATAAGGTGACTTGCAGAATACAGATGTAGATGAAGATGTACATCACTTTTTTTTATTTCAGTTGGGTCTTTAAAACAGGTATTTTTTGAAATATAATTTTTGAAAGGTTTTTATTTATTCAACTCAATGTAAACACACTTTTAAAATGCCACAATAAAACATCCTTAAGTGGTTTCACAACTTACAATTTTTTCCCATTGTCATTCACGTTTTGAAATGAACCTTTCAGTTCCTTGATGCATAGTTCCATGCAGTTTTGTATGAATCCTGTCCTTATAATATTCCTGAGTATTGTGCTACAAAACTGAATGTTCTTCCACTAAAGAAATGAATGACTCAGTGTTGATTTCCCAACCCATGTGCAGGTCTACGTGAAGAAGTTACAAAAATTAAATCATTGGTAAATAACTGTAGGATGAATTTACAGATCCTGTACAGTGTTGCAGTGCCTCTTTTGTTCAGAAGTACAATGAAATGTGCCTTTAGAGATGGATGCATGTCTAAAGGAACAGGCACTGCACTAACTACAGCTGTTATGGAATACATTTAATGTATTCACAGTGGTACATACGGGCTGTGTAATGGAATGATGACAATGAAAATTTGTGTCAGATCAAGACTCAAACCTGGATTTGTTGCTTATCACAAGTGATCACCTGCCATCAAGCTATCCAAGCACAACTCAAGGCCAGACCAAAACTTCTATATGTCATCAACCATGTGTGTACATTCATTATGTATATTCCTGTACAGAAGAGACATTTCAATTGAAACTGACTTGCCTCGTGTTGGTGGATAATTATGATATTTCAGTGCCTGCGTTGTTCAGAAGTATGATGCAATGTTCCTTCAGACATGCATGCACTGCAGTAAATACAGTCATTGTGAAAAACATTAAATATATTCCCAGTTTTGTATATTGACAACCATTGGGTGTGTAATGGAATGACAATTGAAATTTTTGCCAGACTGGGACTTGAACTTGGAATTCCTACTTGCTTGTTGTAAGAAATTATAACATACTTTTAACATGTCCTTTGAAACTAGCAACTAATCCATATTTATCTATAATATTATATATAAAAACAAAGATGAGGTGACTTACCGAACGAAAGCGCTGGCAGGTCGATAGACGCACAAACAAACACAAACATACACACAAAATTCAAGCTTTCACAACAAACTGTTGCCTCATCAGGAAAGAGGGAAGGAGAGGGGAAGACGAAAGGAAGTGGGTTTTAAGGGAGAGGGTAAGGAGTCATTCCAATCCCGGGAGCGGAAAGACTTACCTTAGGGGGAAAAAAGGACAGGTATACACTCGCACACACGCACATATCCATCCACACATACATACAGACACAAGCAGACATATGCTTGTGTCTGTATGTGTGGATGGATATGTGCATGTGTATACCTGTCCTTTTTTCCCCTTAAGGTAAGTCTTTCCACTCCCGGGATTGGAATGACTCCTTACCCTCTCCCTTAAAACCCACTTCCTTTCGTCTTCCCCTCTCCTTCCCTCTTTCCTGATGAGGCAACAGTTTGTTGCGAAAGCTAGAATTTTGTGTGTATGTTTGTGTTTGTTTGTGTGTCTATCGACCTGCCAGCGCTTTCGTTCGGTAAGTCACCTCATCTTTGTTTTTATATATAATTTTTCCCACGTGGAATGTTTCCTTCTATTATATTTATATATAATATCTATGATTAAGGTTAAAAGAGGTACCTTGCAGATAAACATGATTGGTTAAAGTGGGTTCCATACAGCATCAGACTGTAACTATCATATCTCTTCTGCTTTCACTACTGACTTTTGCTGCTTGCGAGCCAGGTGTATTCCCTTCAGGAATCAGGTCTCCACAGTTGTAGGTCCTGCTAGTTTGATGAACATCAAGTTGGCAACAGCCTTCAGGTGTAGTGACACTCATAAAATTGCTGTTCCATTGTCCAACAGTCTAGAAGATCACAAGCAACACTATTTACAGTCATAGGCCCACACACGAGTGGCATGTTTTCAGCAAAAGTGATTCCATTTCCAGTCTTTTCCTTACTTTCATACCTCTGCCATTTTCATCATCACCTTCAAACGACTTATCTTTTTATTCACTGGATCTGAGAAATATTGTGTAATCTTACAATTCATTTCCTCTATGAAACGCTAATAGAATTCCACACTTTGCCCTCACCTCTTTAACACTGAATACAGAAGTCAAAAAACAACATTATATCATCACCGCATGACAGTGGAAGCAATGCCTCCTCACAACATATTTTGAAATCTGAACACACAAGACTATTATTTATTTCTGTGGCTCTTAACATTCACATATGGAATAATTTCAATAATATTGTACACATCATTATTCTAATCATATTCTGGAAAGGTTGTGAGGCTGGCTTTCATGACATCTAAAATGAATAACAACATATCATTTACAAATGACCCAGATATGGACAAAATCTAATATCATTACCTGATTTTGCTAATAATGTCATTGATGACTGATTTTTCTACCTTTTGATACCAATAAAATGTAGTTTGTTCCCTTCTGTTGATTCAGATAGTAAAAGGGGTGCATCCCATGTGTAACTCTGGAAACTCAGCACTGGTTTATACAACTTTTTAAATAAATTACATTTTTGCAGTTTTAGCCACCTTGTCAGGTAAGGCTATGCAGAGTGGCTGTTAAGACTGCACATCCTTTAGGCTTTAACAATGATCACAAATACAAGGTCCTGAGTCTGCAGTGTCAGGACACACAGCATGCCACCACTGCTGACACTGCTCATACTGTACCCAAACAATCATCAAAGCTCTCATCACAATTATCACGAAAGATTTCTTCTTCTTCTTCTTCTTCTTCTTCTTCTTCTTCTTCTTCTTCTTCTTTCCTTTGTTTCTTTGTGTTGCAGTTGGTGTATAAATTTTGATTTGATAGATTTTGAGCTTTTCTTGTCTCTATTGAAGCTTCCTTTTCATAGATTCTGACTTAAGCTTCTTATCATCTGCTTTTTTCCCTTCTATCTTTTTTAAATTTCTTGTTCCTTTTTTTATTTTTCTCTTCCAGCGTAATTTTAAATGGCAAGCTTGATACTATACTATAAGGAGAAACAAGTCCCACCATGAAAGAATTATCCAAAGGGGCCAGAAATTGATGGATGTGATGTGCACATACATACACTCAAATTCTAGCAATTTCAGAAAAGTTGGCCAATTTATTCAAGAGAAAGAACTTCATAAATTGAGCAAGTTAACAATGTGTTGGTTCACCTCTGAATCTCAAGCAAGTGATTGTTCAGCTTGGAATTGATTCATTAACTTGTTGTATGTTCTGAGGGATAGCATGCCAATTCTGCCCCGCTAGCACCTTAGATCGTCAAAATTGCAATCTAGTTGGATATCCCTGCCCATAATGCTTCAAATGTTGTCAGTTGTGGAGAGATCCACCAACCTTGCTGGTCAAGGTAGGGTTTGGCAAGCATGAAGGAAAGTAGTAGAAAATTTTGCTATGTCTGGGCAGACATTACCTTTCTCAAATGTAGAAAATGTAGACTCAGGATGGTTTGTCATGAAGAAGAACAAAATTAAACATAGAATATGGTTGACATACTGCTGTGCTGTAAGGGTGCTGTAGATGACAGCAGAAAGGTGTCCAGGTATGAAATAAGATGGCACCGCAGGCACTTCTGGCTGTTGGTCCATATGGAGGGTGGCAGCCAGGTCGGTATCCCACTGCATGTCCAGACACGTCTTATCTCATTATTAGAGCTCAGTTCAAAGAGGAACTCATCACTGAAGACAATGCTACTGAAGTCAATGCCATTACATGCCGAAGATTTATCTGGATACAATCCAGACTGTGGTAGAATATCAGCATAACTGCAGCTCCATAACTAGAAATGATGGTCTGGGGTGCCATCTCTTTTCATAGCTGGACCCCTTAGTTTGTCATCCACAGCACCCATACAGCACACTGGTGATATTCTATGCATCATTTTGTTCCCATTCATGGGAAGCCTTCCTGAGCTTACATTTTAGCAAGATAATGCTTGTCCACACAAGCGAGTGTTCATGCTTGCCAAACCTTGCCTTGTCCAACAGGGTAGCAAGAATTTTCCTAGACTGAGAACATTTGGAGCATCACAGGCAGGGACCTCCAATCAGCTCAGGATTTGGCTTTTTTCAACTTTGCACTTCAGTAAGGTGTGAATAACAAACTTTCCTTTTTTTGAATTGCATTTAGTCTCAGTAGAAACACCTGCACAAACAGATTTTGTTTTCCTGTTTTACTGCAACTATTTTCAAATTTTCCTTGTTTCTGTTTTAATGTTCATCTTAACACAAACTTCAGCACTAATCAATCTTGATATTTGACCTTGTTGATAAATGGATTCCTTAAACCTTTTATTGGAAAGTATTTCCACATTTTTGTGATATTTCCTAGAAACTGGAAAGCTTTCAATACTGCTGCTGCATTGAGAAATGTCATGTATATTTTTGCCAAGGCCTACAGGAATACCAATCATTCTATCACCAGTAAGGACAGTGGAATCACTTCTGCTTCTTCTTCTCCTCCAGAGTCATTTGCTTACTTTCATTAACAGGGTAATGTTTCTCTGCCATTGAAGAAGGGGCTAAATCTTCCTCTGCAAACATAACAGGGTTGAACAGTTTTATTTCAGTTGCCTGAAACCCTTTAACAGCTTTATCAAAAGTTGAATTCTTGTTGCATGCTTCTCTAAATATATGATGGATTGGCAGTTGGTTACCAGCAAGTGCTGATTTGATCACCATTCATTTCTCCACCTATAATAAGTATGCAGTCTTCGGAGGACCAAAGACTCTTGTTCAGAGATTGTATTTTATGAATGGTATGGAATGGCAGGAAACCATTAAAAAAGTACCCAACCAAAAGCCTTAAATGAGTAGTGGGATTGTCTAAAAGTAATAAACCTTTCTCATCTGGTTATGTGCAATGACCAAAATGCTTCAGCTGATCAACAAAGATGTCAGCAGTCATACTGCCACCATAAGATATATGTTGCAGCAGATGCTTCAGTGTAAAGTTCCTGTTTCATCCTCTTCCTGGAAAATTTCATGGCCAGTGATATATAAATACCTGAAGCAATAAAATGAACAATGAGCAACAATACTAGAATTTTGACCCCTTTTTACTGAGTAATGAAATTACTTTAGGTGTTTTGTTAGGTGTCATTGGTCCATTGGTAGCCCCAGTTCATCACGATTAAAGATCTTATGAGATGGAAATTTCTTTTCTGCATAAACAGGTTTTAAGTTGTGAAAAATCTTTTAACTTATATTTATAAATTTTTTTATCTTTATGAAGGATAGCATGTGTCTTTTGAAAAATCCTTGGATCCAAACTTTTGCAGCCATTTTCTTTTCACTATTAAATTGGCCACTTAAGCCATTAACTTCAGAAAACTGATAAGTGATCTGCCTGATTTTCTTCATCGTCAGACAACAAAATTGTTCATCAAAATCTCTGTGTAAACTTGCTAACTGCTCCTTTATTTCATCAAAAAATATCATCTGGATCCTCCCAAGAGAAACTGGGGCATATCCCTGGAAAAAGCTGACAGGTTATTACATTTGTTATTAAGTAATAAGTCAGCTTAACAGCAGGGGTGAAAAAAATTTGAATTACACCTACAATTTAAAGTCTTACCTTCTTAGTGTGGTTGCAAAGAGCAGATTTCCCAGTGCCAAATGATTTTGCATGTTGCCTCTCATTTTCACCATTTTCATTCTAGTATGTACAATTGGGGAAAGAAATACAGTAGAAGAAGAATGGGTAGCTTTGAGAGTTGAAATAGTGAAGGTAGCAGAGGATCAAGTAGGTAAAAAGGTGAGGGCTAATAGAAATCCTTGGGTAACAGAAGAGATATTGAATTTAATTGATGAAAGCAGAAAATATAAAAATGCAGTAAATGAAGCAGGCAAAAAGGAATACAAACGTCTCAAAAATGAGATTGACAGGAAGTGCAAAATGGATAAGCAGGGATGGCTGGAGGACAAATGTAAGAATGTAGAGGCACATATCACTAGGGGTAAGATAGATACTGCCTACAAGAATATTAAAGAGACCTTTGGAGAAATTGAACCACTTGCATGAACATCAAGAGCTCAGATGGAAACCCAGTTCTAAGCAAAGAAGGGAAAGCAGAAAGGTGGAAGGAGTATATAGAGGATCTATACAAGGGCAATGTTCTTGAGGACAATGTTATAGAAATGGAACAGAATGTAGATGAAGATGAAATAGGAGATATGACACTGAGTGAAGAGTTTGACAGAGCACTGAAAGACCTAAGTCGAAACAAGGCCCCGGGAGTAGACAACATTCCATTAGGACTACAGACAGCCTTGGGAGAGCCAGGCCTAACAAATCTGTACCATCTGGTGAGCAACATGTATGAGATAGAAGAAATACCCTCAGACTTCAAGCAGAATATAATGATCCAATCCCAAAGAAAGCAGGTGTTGACAGATGTGAAAATTTTCGAACTATCAATTTAATAAGCCACGGCTGCAAAATACTAACACGAATTCTTTACAGACAAATGGAAAAACTGGTAGAAGCCAACTTCAGAGAAGATCAGTTTGGATTCTGTAGATATGTTGGAACACGTGAGGCAATACTGACCCTACGACTAATCTTAGAAAATAGATTAAGGAAAGGCAAACCTGCATTTCTAGAATTTGTAGACTTAGAAAAAAACTTTTGACAATGTTGACTGGAATATTCTCTTTCAAATTCTGAAGATGGCAGAGGTAAAATACAGGGAAGGAAAGGCTATTTACAAATTGTACAGAAACCAGATGGCAGTTATAAGAGTCCAGGGGCATTTAAGGGAAGCAGTGGTTGGGAATGGAGTGAAACAGGGTTGTAGCCTATCCCCAATGTTATTAAATCTGTATATTGAGCAAGTAGTAAAGGAAACAAAAGAAACATTCGGAGTTGGAATTAAAATCCATGGAGAAGAAATAAAAACTTTGAGGTTTGCCGATGACATTGTAATTCTGTCAGAGACTGCAAAGGACCTGGAAGAGCAGCTGAACGGAATGGACAGTGTCTTGAAAGGAAGATATAAGATGAACATCAACAAAAGCAAAATGCGGATAATGGAATAGAGTCAAATTAAATTGGGTGATGCTGCAGGAATTACATTGGGAAATGAGATGCTTAAAGTAGTAAACGACTTTTGCTATTTGGGGAGCAAAATAACTGACTATGGTCGAAGCAGAGAGGATATAAAATGTAGACTGGCAATGGCAAGGAAAGCGTTTCTGAAGAAGAGAAATTTGTTAACATCGAGTATAGATTTAAGTGTCAGGAAGTTGTTTCCGAAAGTATTTGTATGGAAGTGAAATGTGGACTATAAATAGGTTAGACAAGAAGAGAATAGAAGCTTTCAAAACGTGGTGCTACAGAAGAATGCTGAAGATTAGATGGGTAGATCACATAACTAATGAGGAGGTATTGAATAGAACTGGAGAGAAGAGGAGTTTGTGGCACAACTTGACTAGAAGAAGGGATTGGTTGGTAGGGCATATTCTGAGGCATCAAGGGATCACCAATTTAGTACTGGAGGGAAGCCTGGAGGGTAAAAATCGTAGAGGAAGACCAAGAGATAAATACATTAAACAGATTCAGAAGAATGTAGGTTGCATTAGGTACTGGGAGATGAAGAAACTTGCACAGGATAGAGTAGCATGGAGAGCTGTATCAAACCAGTTTCTGGACTGAAGACCACAACAACAACAACATGTATTTCCTTAGTATTTCTTCAGTGAGAATTAACTTTCACTCTGTTTTCTTGCTGTACTTGTCTGTTACTACACCTGTGAAACCAACAATTAAAATTATGCAAGGGCAACAAATTATCAGCACAATATGAACAAATATGCACACACAGAGAATGAGAGAAGCAAAGACTGTACACTCCAAATGTTGTGTGATCTTAGCTGACCTCTGAGTGTGTAGTCTTGGCCACAGTTCACATAAAAAACAGAACCTCAAATCCTGCTTGTGTCTGTATATGTGTGGATGGATATGTGTGTGTGTGTGCGAATGTATACGCGTCCTTTTTTCCCCCTAAGGTAAGTCTTTCCACTCCCGGGATTGGAATGACTCCTTACCCTCTCCTTTAAAACCCACATCCTTTCGTCTTTCCCTCTCCTTCACTCTTTCCTGACGAAGCAACCATTGGTTGTGAAAGCTAGAATTTCGTGTGTATATTTGTGTTTGTTTGTGTGTCTATCGATGTGTCAGCGCTTTCGTTTGGTAAGTCACATCATCTTTGTTTTTAGATATATTTTTCCCACGTGGAATGTTTCCCTCTATTATATTCACTAACTTATTTCCTATTTTCAATTTCATGCTGACCATCCATACTGATAACATCCTCACACTGACTGTTCACAGCGTAAAATGCACTGGAAACTGTCATAGTAACAGTGCCTTGGTCAACGTCCATACTATGTGAGATGGGTGGATCACTTCTTTTTCTGATTCAGCCACTACTCGTGATGTGTCACAAAAAGAAACTATGAAATGGTAACACTACCGAGCAATGAAATTATTTTGATTTCAAAAGTAGATTATGCTTATATATTTCCATCTGT
Organism: Schistocerca americana; assembly: GCF_021461395.2. Lineage (NCBI taxonomy): Eukaryota > Metazoa > Arthropoda > Insecta > Orthoptera > Acrididae > Schistocerca > Schistocerca americana. The sequence continues at coordinate 537,248,732 of NC_060124.1, forward strand.
TCAATCCAAAAATCACCATACAAATGACCAATTAGCTCTTGCTTTGGAGATACAATAACATGTTATTTTTTTCCCAATGTTGTTTATCGAATTGTCGTGCCTGTTTAGTGACTAAACATAATGTTCTACAGTTTTCTGTAGGTTACAAAAATTACTACTTATGCTGTGACTGTGCATTTCATATCATTTATGTTGTAATTAGTGCATAATTTTTGGTTTTCCTTTCAAAGTGCCAAATTTGTTAAATTAAAAGATGTCCCCATAAAAAATGTAAATTCTGTGAACTATTTTTGTTGTCTTTGTGGTGAAATAACATTTTCATTACAGAAAAACTGTCTGTTGGCTCATATGAAGTCTGTCTATCATCACTACTTTGGCATGAAGGTAGGGGGCCAGGATAAGTCATCGGCTCCACAATATGTTGCAGCTCTTGTTTAATTATACTATGATTATGAGAATGGCTGTAAAACTGAAAATCATAAATGGTTTTGGTTGTGCTTATGATTGGCAGGAGCATACAGATCATACAGGTATCTCCTAGATCAGCTTGACTCCACCTATAACGACAAGACTGTCAATGAAGAAAAGAGGAGCAGTTCATTATTTCCATTCAACCTATTCCACTTTCAGAGACTTTAGCAGTTCCTAATCCATCCCAAAATTTTGAGCCTGGTATAGCAAAAGAAGACTGTGTGGAAGAAGAAGAAGAAGAAGAAGCTTTCCATATTTTTGATAAAAATTCAAGATCTTGAATAATTGAAGGAGAAAGCCAACAGGATCTAATTTTTTTAAGAAGACCTATACTTTTTCCCCCCTACTTGTGGAACTATCAGTGATGATCTCAGAGAAAAATTCTATCAGGATTTTTCTGTAATGGAAAGATATCAGGGCATTAGAATGAAGCAATGCTAATGGATTACTGCTGGTCTGTGTGTAGAGATGCTCTGGAACTCACTCACAGACCAAAGCAATTGTGAGGTTGTCTTCCATCAATTTAGAACTCTTAGAATATAACTGTCATTAAAAAATGTCAAATGGACTTTCAATTTGTTGGCACATGTAATTAAAATGTATTTTTTTCATAATCTGTCAAAATAAAATATTATATTGTATATCACAGATAATAAAGCCAATAAAAATTGTTGTTTGTCATATTCAATTCTGTCAGCTAAAAATTAGGTGCCATAACTCACCCACAAACAATGAAGCACTACTTGAGGAGATGGGGTAGTTGGCCATGCTACTGTTTGTAAACAAGTGAGATCTCACCTCAAACTACAAATACACAGGCAAACACAGAAAGCCTGAGTTATGTGTTTGCTTAGATTTGTACATTAGCTCAGGCATTTGTGAGACCTTAGCTCCTAAGAGTGGGACAGTGCTTTGTGGTGACGTTATCTCATTAGTATGCAGATTACAATGCAGATGTTCTCCTAGAAGTCTCTTTTCTAAACCAAAAAAATAAATACATATGCTTTTCACAAAATAAGTTGCACATCATCCCATGCTTATACCATTGCGCAATAACAGTGACAGGATTTCAGTAAAGAATACAGATTCTGAGTTTCCTGGAGGCACAGTTCTGCTACAGTTAAGATGACATGTGCATCAAAGTGTGGAAGTCAAGTGATGTGGCAACTGGGAATGTAGTAAAAAGTTGAAGTCAAGTGATGTGACGACTGGGAATGTAGTAAAAGGTTGAAGTACACAGGACGTTATGATACGTGTGGGAAAAACATCTAAATTGCTCACAGATTCACCATGAAAATCTAGTGACACATGTAACAAATGCAATGTTGCATCCAGCTGTAGTGAAATGGTGCCAACAAATTGACCAAGGCAGACATGGTTTATGCTGCTCTGCCAGACAATCCTGATCATGTACCATGTGATATCCATGTTTTTGGCAAGCCAGAAGAACAACTGGGAGGAACGGGTTTTAAAGACGATTCAGACGTTCACACAGCAGTTCTGAAATGACTCTGAGGTCAAGGAGCAGTTTTCTACAGTCAAAGAAAATTCTGAATATTGTTTGGAGAGACTTGGTGGCTACGTCAAAAACACATTTATTGGTGTCACTTTGAAGTGTAGTCCAGTAATCAATGTAAGTTACTTTGCCTACCACAATAATGTGTAATTACTTTCAGAAAGATACCTCTGCATCTTCATTAAGAAGTGGAACATTGTACACTCTAAGACAATAAAGATGATGTACCATGAAGAAATTATCTGAATGGGATGGAAATCTGTAGATGTGATGTACATGTACAGGGGAGCAAATGATTACAGTTTCAGAAAAAAATGGATGATTTATTCAAGAGAAAGAGCTTCAGAGCAAATCAATAATGCATGGGTCCACTTCAGACCCATATGCAAGCAGTTACTCAGCTAGGTATCGATTGACCGAGTTGTAAAATGTCCTCTTGAGGGACATTGTGACAAATTCTATCCAATTGGTGCATTAGATTGTAAAATCCTCAAGATGTTTGGAATGCCCTGCCCTTAGCACTCCAAATGTCCTCAACTGAAGAGACATCCAGCAACCTTGTTTTGGCCAATGTAGTGTTTGGTAAGCACAACAACAATCAGTAGAAACTCAGGCATTGTGCAGGCGGGCATTATCTTACTGAAATGTAAGCTCGGGACAGCTTTCCATGAAGGGCAACAAAACGCAGCATAGAATATCATCAACTTACTATTGTGTTGTAAGGGTGCTACAGATGACAAGCGAAAGGGTCCTTCTATGAAAAGAAATGGGCACTCTGGACCATCACACTTGGTAGTTGGGACTGTTGTAGCAGGAACAAACATGACTATGGAACATAGTACTTTATAGAGCCATTGTAAGATACAATGAAGTACAGATTGCATATAGCACTGAAAACATTGATTGGATAACACTAAAACAGGTTACAGAAAAGGGCGAGCACTCATTTGTGATTGCTTGAACAGTGCTGTTTCTTTGGTGGCTTACCAGAGTGCACCAGGGGACCAACCCCTGTGGCCTCTATAAGCGGGCCTGAAAACGGTATGAATGTGCAATCTCTGAAATCATGCGTGTCATGAGTGAAGGTACACCACTCCCCCCTTCTAGAGAGTGGGAAAACCACATACGTACTTAAAAGTGCTTGGCACGGAAAAATATGTAGTACAGAAAAAAGCATGGTACAGAAAAAAAAAGCACAGCAACTACCACTGTAGTGCAAGCCAGACCACCTGTGACATAGAAACAGGCATTGGCAGCAGGATCGGAGAGGTGGTGGGCTCTCCAGAACAGACCCTGCTGTATGCAGCCACAGCTGATTTAAGTGATGGGATGTCCACCCATCAGGACCATGGACAACACACAGGCACTGACTCCAATGATACTCGATGACAGCAGAAACCAAGAGTCCAGAAAGGCACACTCAGCCAGAAATGTTGTTGAGCTGGTGACACTGGTGGATGTGGCATCAGATGCAGCAGGTGAAGGAGGGTCTATGGTTGGCATCCATGTAGCAGCTCCACCAGACTCTTGTCCCACACTGGAGTGAAATGGTACAAACTAAAGAATGGTCCAAAACAGCTTCTGGGGACCTGATGGATACATACTTCTGCATCTGAGATTTAAAAATCCAAACTATATGTTTGGCCTCACGATTAGGTTGAGGATTAAATGGGGGAACTGTCAGACGGCAAACACCACTACCCTGACAAAAAGATACGAATTCTCGAGAAACAAACTGGTGGCTGTTATCAGTAACCACGGGACACAGAAGTCTCTCAACTGTAAAAATCTTAGACAGGCTCTAAATAGTGGTCACCACATACCTGGCCAGAAAGTGCTCCGCTTAGGGAAACTTTGAATAGGCGTCCACTACAATTAGGAAATACTGATTTGGGCTGCCAATGACTGAAATGCAGAAGCCACAGTACATTACAGTGTAAGGAAGAGGGAATCAATGCAGCATCCTTGATAGAAAAAAAAAGGGAAAACCATTGACCATATTCAGGTTCTCAGTATCTACATAGAAACAAAGCAACTCATCCTGATTGAATGCTGGTTCCCGCCGGATTGGAAGCAAGATAAGCCATTGGCATTGCAATGTTGCACTGTCGGCTGGTAATGGATCTGATAATGATAATAGGAGAAGAGGAGAGCCCACTGCTGCAAATGACACAGTGCTTAGTCCAGCATGGAAGCTGAAGTGATAAAAAGAAGAACCAATGGCTTTTGATCTACAGTTAAATGGTAATTGATACAACCAGGCTTAGAGGCTGTCAGCAGTTCTAAAAATGCTGAAAAATTGTGGGTACTCTAGTGGTTCCAAAAGGCAAGCAATGCTGTGTTGATCAAAAGATGTATTGGCAATGAGAAGGCACCTAGCAGCCTCATCCAAGGGGAGCTGGAGGTGCACTTCTGACAAATCAGTCTTGGAAAAATAGTGGCTGCCTGATAATTTTGCCACCAACCCTTCACGGTCAGATGAAGGGTATCTATCTATCATGGACTGTGCACATTCAGACAAAGAGACAGACTCTTTCATGGTAATATGAGCCTGAAAACTAATAGCACAACTGAGCCCAGGGGAAAACAAAGATGAAAACTCAGAAAGAACAGAGGGGCTCCAGTTGCTGTTACGGAGCTTGATCTGATGCTAAATTTACCTCATTGGCAATGGAGAACCCAAAAGTGTTAAATGCATCTAACCCAAATGGCCTGTAGTATGGGAATGTTCCACAATGCGGAAGGTAAGTGAACAACAGATTTGTATGACACAGGAGCAGGTAACTGACCTTGGATCAGAATCTGCTGTTTGTTGTACGACACCAACTTCTGTGGAACCTGTGTGATGGGAGGGGAGTCCAAGTCCATGTATGTTTGTGTGTTTACAAAAGTCAACTCCAGCTCCTGCCTCCACTTGCATTTTTAGAGATTTATTGAACATACACAAGTCAATAAACAATTTGTTCAGGGAGGCAGCGATTGTACAGATACAGTTTATATTCATTGGTACTACAGTGTCCACCACATTTGAAGAGTATTTACACACAGATGCAATGTGGTCTCTCCTTTGACACTAGTTGGAAATGGCCCAATGCTTAGGGTATGTAGCACACTAATTTTGGATGAAACAGTATGGGCAAGTTGGAAGTGGGATGTATGGCTGCCATTGTGACATGCTGTGTCTGTAACTGATGCTGTCCAATGCAATGCTGAGTCAAAGGTTGTACTACTGCAATGGATTCCCTGTCATCCTGAAAACATGCAGCAATCTGAACACCTGCAGGTCATGACACTTCAAAGGTCTGTGCTATATTGACCACACCCATAAGCATCAGATTCTCTCACTGACGTGCTTTTTCGTGGATTTCCCTATCTGAGGCCAGATGAATAATAACATCATGCACCATGTGATCTGTGTAACATTCATTATAGGTAGTAGTGACTAATTTACAATGACAGCTCAACCTGTGTAAATCTGCAGCCCAGGCCTTGTAAGACTGGTTTGGGTGTTTCTGACAATAGTAAAATTCTACACGCATTGCAATGATTTGTGTTCTGTCACAATAATAGGTTGAGAGAAGCTCGCACATTTCGTAAAATGATAAGCTGCCTCATTCTTGCAAAGGCACAAGTTGGCACAACAACTAATACGTATGTGGTGAAAGCCAGGAAAGAAACAAAGCCCTACACAGGTTTTCATTGCCCTTGCAAAAGACCTGGAAATGTTTGTGTAAGCATATCTCATAGGTGTCTCAATCTTCAGCTGGTTCATCATATGCCAGAAAGGGTAATGGCTGCACTGACAGAGGAGTAACCTGCTGTGGGCATACAGGTACCACTTGACTGAGAGTGGTGATGAGAGCCTGCTGTTGTACCATGAAAACTTGGTGCTGGGCAATGATATATTAAATTATTTCTTCCATCAAGATGTTTTTCAGTTGACATTGCATGGGTAGTAACACACAGAGAAAATGTAACCCTCACTTGTCACCCAGTTTGTTATAGCAAGAACCAAAAAGAGTTATGGAACATAGTACTTTATAGAACCAATGAAAGATTCAATGAAGTACAGATTGCAGATAGCACTGAACACACTGAGTGGACAATGGCAATACAGGTTACAACATAGGTCAAACTCTTATTTATGACCACTTAAATAACATTGTTTGTTTGGTGGCTCGTCAGAGCACACCAGGGAGACAACCCAGATGGCCTCTAAAAGAGGGCCTGTGATGTGTATGGAAATGCGATCTCTGAAATCACACATCATGATTGAAGGTCCATCAGTGAAATATGGAAGGAGACAGGTCAGTATTTCACTGCTGTTTGGGGCATCTCCAGACATACATTTGCAGGTTATCAGGGCTCTGTTCGAAATTGAACTCATCACTAAAGGCCACTTTACTCCAGTCAATGACATTCCAGGGCAAAGACATGTCTACAAACACCCTGGACCATTCTGAATGTTGCCCACTATACAGCCCAACAATCAGGAGTGATGATATAGGGTGCCATTTCTTTTCCTAGCAAGACCCCTTTGGTAGTCATCTGCAGTAGCCTTACAGCACAGTAGTACATCAAACGTATTCTACACCCTGTTTTGTTGCCCTTTATGGCTAGCCATCCTGGGCATACATTTCAGCAAGATAATGTCAGGCTGCATATAGGGTGTGTTTCTACTGCTCACCTTCATGCTTGCCAAACCCTACCTTGGCCAGTAAGGTAGCAAGAGCTGTCCATAATTAACCCTTAAGCAGTCACACGGGGTGTTAAGAACACCCCAGTAATCCTTATCGATGAATTATTATGTAATGGAGTATAATGTCGTGTTCTTTGGTACCTTTCTAGGACATAATATCAAAGCTTTGAGTAACAATAGAATCGACAATGGAAGTGCCAGTTCCAAGAAAACACGCAGCAATGTGCCTTGGGGTGTTGTCAGCACCCTGTGTGACTATGTTGCATTGCCGCGTGAAAGCGCACAGTTGTGTCCCATAGCAGCTGTTTGTATTTTGTCACTATGTGCATTCAAAACAGCTGTGGATTGATATGAAATAGAACCAGAAAAATTGTGGAAGCTTCTGGAAGAGGACTTAGACAAAACTTTTGAAGGCCCCCGGAGTAGACAATATTCCATTGGAACTACTGACGGCAGTGGGAGAGCCAGTCCTGACAAAACTCTACCATCTGGTGAGCAAGATGTATGAAACAGGCGAAATACCCTCAGACTTCAAGAAGAATATAATAATTCCAATCCCAAAGAAAGCAGGTGTTGACAGATGTGAAAATTACCGAACTATCAGCTTAATAAGTCACAGCTGCAAAATACTAACACGAATTCTTTACAGACGAATGGAAAAACTAGTAGAAGCCAACCTCGGGGAAGATCAGTTTGGATTCCGTAGAAACACTGGAACACGTGAGGCAATACTGACCTTACGACTTATCTTAGAAGAAAGATTAAGGAAAGGTAAACCTACGTTTCTAGCATTTGTAGACTTAGAGAAAGCTTTTGACAATGTTGACTGGAATACTCTCTTTCAAATTCTAAAGGTGGCAGGGGTAAAATACAGGGAGCGAAAGGCTATTTACAATTTGTACAGAAACCAGATGGCAGTTATAAGAGTCGAGGGACATGAAAGGGAAGCAGTGGTTGGGAAGGGAGTAAGACAGGGTTGTAGCCTCTCCCCGATGTTGTTCAATCTGTATATTGAGCAAGCAGTAAAGGAAACAAAAGAAAAATTCGGAGTAGGTATTAAAATTCATGGAGAAGAAATAAAAACTTTGAGGTTCGCCGATGACATTGTAATTCTGTCAGAGACAGCAAAGGACTTGGAAGAGCAGTTGAATGGAATGGACAGTGTCTTGAAAGGAGGATATAAGATGAACATCAACAAAAGCAAAACAAGGATAATGGAATGTAGTCTAATTAAGTCGGCTGATGCTGAGGGAATTAGATTAGGAAATGAGGCACTTAAAGTAGTAAAGGAGTTTTGCTATTTGGGGAGCAAAATAACTGATGATGGTCGAAGTAGAGAGGATATAAAATGTAGGCTGGCAATGGCAAGGAAAGCGTTTCTGAAGAAGAGAAATTTGTTAACATCCAGTATTGATTGAAGTGTCAGGAAGTCATTTCTGAAAGTATTCGTATGGAGTGTAGCCATGTATGGAAGTGAAACATGGACGATAAATAGTTTGGACAAGAAGAGAATAGAAGCTTTCGAAATGTGGTGCTACAGAAGAATGCTGAAGATTAGATGGGTAGATCACATAACTAATGAGGAAGTATTGAATAGGATTGGGGAGAAGAGAAGTTTGTGGCACAACTTGACCAGAAGAAGGGATTGGTTGGTAGGACATGTTCTGAGGCATCAAGGGATCACCAATTTAGTATTGGAGGGCAGCGTGGAGGGTAAAAATCATAGAGGGAGACCAAGAGATGAATACACTAAGCAGATTCAGAAGGATGTAGGTTGCAGTAGGTACTGGGAGATGAAAAAGCTTGCACAGGATAGAGTGGCATGGAGAGCTGCATCAAACCAGTCTCAGGACTGAAGACCACAACAACAACAATTTGTATGTTGCTTGAGACAGTTCCTCAAAGCTTGTTATAAATATTTTAATGAAATTGTAGCAGAATGTTACATAACTTGTACTTATCCTTTGATTATTAAGTTGACAATAGGGTGATGAAAATTTGTTTCCTGCAATTAAAATGACTGAGTCTTGCTGCATACAAAAACGTCTCAATGGACTCCATAAAATGATAAACACAATTTTTAACCATTATGACGCCTCAATTTAATAATTCACAATCATGTCATTACAAAACACAAAAGAACAAACATGTAACTCCCACATCTTGACTCACCACTACTCTCTACATTGGACACATCTGAACTAAAATTACATAACGCTGGACTGAAATCAACTGGACACAAATCAACAAAACTGGCAGGCCTTCTCACCATCATATGAACAAATACACAACTATTACCATTCCACACATCATTGCTAAAATGGCTACTAAAATAAATGTAATTTGGCTACAAAGGTTCAGACACAAAAATAAATTTTACAAAAAAATACAAATAAGTTTACATTGTTTTACATGTTTGAGCTTCCCAGTAATTAATTCCTAAATACATTTTGCTACTTTCTAATTGCATGGTTGCTTTTAATGCTAAGGTACTCACAGAATATTGAATAATGGCTGATCAAATTTCTGTAGTCCGTTATTTCATTAGTAGATAATAAATATTTTTAAGGTACTTATATGTTTATCAGAACTGGACATACTTGCTACAGAAAGTTATCACCAATCTATATGTATGCAACATAGGCAAATTTTCTGTCTGTTGATCACTGTTTTCAATATCACTGGTTTTGGGCAATGTCATCTATCTTCAGACAATATCTCATAGTCAGAGAGTAACTACAGGATACGATCTGAATGCAGCCTGAAACTGATCATTTTGCAATAAAATCCATGGTTGACAGACAGATTATAAGTCTATTTTGTAGTTACATGCTATCATGTCACCTTCCAGTACATTCTCAACAACTGTTTTACATAACAGTTACTGAGGTTATGACATATAGTCATACGCTGTTGAAGTATAACAGCATTTATAAACATTTATGTTTCACAGCTGCAGATTTTGCACAGCGTCTATTCTTTATGATGTGTCTGAAAGAACATATATGATGTGTTCATATAATTTACAAATCCATGTGCCATTTAGTTTAACAAGAGTCACATAACATTACTGTGTCCCAGAAACTGCATCATCTACTAAGTATCGAGTTGCAAAGTAAATGACTTTTACTCTGGTGTAGAAGGTTTAGTCATTACATATACAGCTTACAACAAGGGTATATTTAGAGAAGAGTTCTGCCACTTTAATTCCACTTCATTGTCACTTTTCTTAAAAACTAATATCAGCACTGTTTATTTCAAAAAGTTTTGTTACCTTGCAGAATTGATGTTTTAATAAGCAATTCTAAATCTTAACATCAAACGTATTATAGGACAAGGACCAAACAGAGTTTGGAATTTTTATGAACGAAATTTAAACACAATTTTTGGAGTGACTTCCCAAACTTCGTCTGTTTGTATCTGAGAATAGGCTCTAGCCATCTATTGTGGCTCTAGTGTGATGTTGATTAGATTAGATTAATACTTGTTCCATAGATCATGAATACAATTACTCTTAAATGTTGATTGACTATATGCCAGACTTTTGATGCTTTTTGGAAAGTGACCAAAGATTTTTGTGGCAGCATGATTCACCCGTTTCTATGCTAAAGTTAGATTTAACCCAAAATGGGGAAAACCAGGCTTTCTCCTAGTGCTGTAGTTATGCACATTAATATTGATTTTGAATTGTTAATAACAAATTTCATAAGTGAATATATATATTGCAGAGCAACTCTGAATATTCCAGGTTCCTTAAATAAATGTCTGCAAGATGATCTTGGCTGGGCTCCTGTTAGTATTCTAATTACATGCTTTTGTTAAATGAATAGCTTTCTTCTTAAGGCTGAATTACTCAAAAATATATGCCATACGAAAGCAATGAATGAAAACAGGTACAGTAAGCTAATTTTCTTATATGTTTATCACCAAAATTGCATAAGTAGTTGGATACAAACATTTCAGCAGATCATCAATGGATGTCTTCCAGTCCAATCTCTCATCAATGCACACACTCCAAACTCTGGAATATACTGCCTTAGGTTCTGTTAAAGCTCTATATTTATTAATGGTGGTGTGCCATTTGCTGTACAGAACTTAATATACTCTGTGTTATCAAACTTTAATGAGTGTCCATTTGAGTGGACCACTTAATAATTAGTATCTGAAAGGTATTATTTACAATTTGCTAAAAAGTCATTAATACATTTTAAGAACAATAACGGACCCAACATTGAACCTTCTGGGATCCCATTCTAGATACCTCCCCATTGTGAGGAATCCGCTGATTTTTGAGCATTATATGAACTGTTTGTTTCAACCTTCTGTTCTCTTCCAGTTAAATATGAATTAAACCGTTTGTGCACTTTACCACTCATACCACAATACTTATGCTTATCTAGAAGAATTCCATAAACTTACACAATCAAATGCCTTTGAAAGATCACAAAAAGTCACAATTTGTGATGTTTGGTAACTCACAGCATTTAATGTTTGATCAGTGAAAGCATATATAGCACTTCCTGTTGAAAAACATTTCAGAAAACCAAACTGGCTTTTTGTTAGTACTTTAATTTTACAAATATGTGAAGCTAATCTTGAATACATCACTTTTTCAAGAATTTTTGACAAAACTGTCACAAGTGAGACTGTGTGGTAATAAGTGGTGTCAGACCTACCGCCTTTCTATGCAATGGCATATTTCAATCAATCAGGAAAAATGTCCTGTTTCAGTGTCCTACTGCAAATGTAGCTGAACATCATGCTTATCTGTTGGAAAGAAGCTTTTAGTACTTTGTAGGAGAGGCATCAGTTCCATGTAAGCTTTTACTTTTAAGTGAGATTATTATTTTCCAAACTTCGGAAGGAGAGATGGGTAGCATTTCAATTTAATTAAGTTGCATGTGTGTTACTTCTTCCATATATAGCTTTGCCTTATCTAATGAACATCTGGGTAGTATTTTCTCCACAACATTTTAAACATTATTAAAAACATTTTCATTCTCTGATGTTTCATTAATAAACTTTTCATCCAGTTTGATGGTAATATAGTCTTCCAGTGCTCTTGGTTGCTTATTAGCAGAGTTGCTAACTTTGCTAATAATACACAAGCTTCTGGAATTTTTAATAATGTTCCTTAATACAGAAAAATTGGACATGCTGTTAGATGTACTAAGAGGGACCAGATGGTTGCATTATGACATAGTAATTGGTGGAGATCTGAATGCAGATTTTGATATAACAACACAAACGTACTGTGACTGAGTTGAAAAACCTTCTAAGACAGTGGAATTTGGACTCAATCAATAACAGGCCCACAAGAGATAAAGCATGTCTTGACAATATTTTTGTCAACTTTAAAACTACAGAAGAATCATGTGCTGTTATAGCGTTTCCATTTCCAGATCATGACTGTATCTTTAAACTATACAAGTAGGTTCTGTATTGATAATAGTAATATTCCTAAGCCTGTCCCAAAAGTTATAATCACCAGGCCTGTCACAGATGACAAAATTGTTCAGCTCTGTAAGTCCCTTGGCGAGAGAGACTGGTTCAACCAATGTCATGGTGACACAAGTTATAGTCTTAGTGATGATTTGTCAGGGAAACTATTATTTGAGAGATTTTTTAGAACATTTCTGACACAATTTAATGACAACATCCCCATAAAGAAATGCAAATTAACTGACAAAGGCTTTACAAACAGGGCTACAAACAGACAAAATTAATGGTTCACTAAACAATTATCAAATATGAAAAACCAAGTTATGGTGTTGCACAATATATGTAGCAATCAGAAAACAGAACATGCCAGATTAGCCTATATAAAATGCAGGAATGAGTATAAAAAAGCCATCGCGGAAGCCAAAAAAGCACATAATTTCAATACCATTGATAATTCCACAAATAAGTGCAAAGCTGCATGGAAATTAATAAATGGTGTTGCTAAAGATGTAAGAAGCAAAAAAATTAATATAAGTCCCCAAAAATTCAATGATTTCTTTATTAAATCTGTTGAAAATGTAGGAAATACTATAATCAAACCTGATATCAGTTCATCAGAGTTACTTTCTAATAATGTTTGCAGAACACCAACAGACACAGGTACGTTTATGTTCTCCGAGGTCTCACCTAGTCATGTCCTAAGCGTTATAAAACGGATGAAATCTTCAGACAGTGTAGATATATATGACATATCCTGTAATTTACTAAAGAAAGTAATAGACTATATTGTGTACCCCTTAACATTCTGTATAAATAAATGCATATCTGAAGGATATTTTCCCGAAGAACTCAAAGTGGCTAGGGTAATTCCAATATATAAAAAGGGAGATATGGACTCACCTTCCAGTTACAGACCAATCTCCATAGTCCCAGCTTTTTCTAAAATACTGGAATGTGTAACTTACCAACAGCTATCTGTCTATTTTGAAAAATTAGGAATAATTAGTGAATCTCAGTATGGTTTTAGGAAAAAGTTGTCTACTGTGGATGCTATAGACTTTGTAGTCAAATACTTACATCAAGTGTTTGAGGATAAGGGCTATGCTCAACTCACATTTTGTGATCTAAGCAAAGCTTTTGACTGTGTAAAGCATAAGCCACTCCTAGAAAATTGGAATTCTATGGCATTAGACATAACAGCCTTAAATTAATAAAATCATATCTTCAGAATCGTAAGCAAGTTGTTTGTGTAGGGAGAGAAATGTCGAGTATAGAGCAAGTCAAGGTAGGTGTTCCGCAGGGATCTGTGCTGGGCCCCTTTTTGTTCCTGCTAATGATAAATGATCTGCCGTCATTTATCAAGTCCACCACTGTGTTGTATGCAGATGATACAACATTTCTTCATGCTAGTGAGCATTTCAATAGCCTTAAAACTTGTGCAGAAAAGACAATTGACCAAGCATCCTATTGGTTCAAGGCAAATGGATTCCTGCTGAATGAAAACAAAACACAGCAGATGGTCTGTAGTCTTAGAGACAAGCTTATGTCAGATGATCCAAGTTATGTCAAATTTTTGGGGGTATACATTGATGATAAATTATCTTGGGGTCAACATGTACAATATATTAGTGGTAAATTGTCAAGAGTTATTTACCTGTTAAGGCGACTTATGGATTGTGTTCCTGAAAAATATGTTAGAACATCCTATTTTTCATACTTTCAAAGTATAATAACATATGGAATTATTTTGTGGGGGAACTCTAGCTGTGTACATGACATATCAATACTGCAAAAAAAGCTATTAGGATAATTACTGGTTCTGCATATAAGGCACACTGTAAACCATTGTTCTGTGAACAGAAAATCATGACTGTTATAAACTTGTACATATACTGTGTTCTAATTTATACGAAGAAGAAATTACCAGAAACAAAAACCAGAGAAAATGTACACAGCCACAATACAAGAAGGAATAGGTGCCTCTATATTCCTTACTACAGATTGTCAAAGTCACTCAACAGCTACGAAATCATGGGGTACAAATTATTTAATAATCTTCCTCAATCTGTTCAAGAATTACCTGAACAATTATTCAAACAAACAATTCATGACTGGCTAGTCCTCCACCCATTCTATGACATAAGAGAATTTATCAACTGTAATATAATACTATAATGTTAACAAGAAACCTGCTGTTTCTTTCAAACTATTAATTGTATTTTAGTATGTATATGACATTGTCTATTGCTGTAATGGCCGAATGACAATAAAATTATTATTATCTTCACTTTCTCAGACGTTAAGTCCGGTTAAAAATGGAGTGACGCGGACCTTGATCAAGCGTCACTTACTTTTAACTGTACGGTATGTGTTATATTGCATTTAGGAACTTTCGGGTAATTGAACATGTATCAATAATTACGGATTTCTGTAGCTGTATATATATGTTTGGATGTAGCTGTATTGCATTGATGTACTGGTGGATATTGTGTGGTATGACTCCTGTAGTTGATAGTATAATTGGTATGATGTCAACTTTATCCTGATGCCACATGTCTTTGACTTCCTCAGCCAGTTGGATGTATTTTTCAATTTTTTCTCCTGTTTTCTTTTGTATATTTGTTGTATTGGGTATGGATATTTCGATTAGTTGTGTTAATTTCTTCTTTTTATTGGTGAGTATGATGTCAGGTTTGTTATGTGGCGTTGTTTTATCTGTTATAATGGTTCTGTTCCAGTATAATTTGTATTCATCATTCTCCAGTACATTTTGTGGTGTATACTTGTATGTAGGAATGTGTTGTTTTAAAGTTTATGTTGTAAGGCAAGCTGTTGATGTATTATTTTTGCGACATTGTCATGTCTTCTGGGGTATTCTGTATTTGCTAGTATTGTACATCCGCTTGTGATGTGATCTACTGTTTCTATTTGTTGTTTACAAAGTCTGCATTTATCCGTTGTGGTATTGGGATCTTTAATAATATGCTTGCTGTAATACCTGGTGTTTATTGTTTGATCCTGTATTGCAATCATGAATCCTTCTGTCTCACTGTATATATTGCCTTTTCTTAGCCATGTGTTGGATGCGTCTTGATCGATGTGTGGCTGTGATAGATGATACGGGTGCTTGCCATGTAGTGTTTTCATTTTCCAATTTACTTTCTTCATGTCTGTTGATGTTATGTGATCTAAAGGGTTGTAGAAGTGGTTATGAAATTGCAGTGGTGTAGCCGATGTATTTATATGAGTGATTGCCTTATGTATTTTGCTAGTTTCTGCTCGTTCTAGAAAGAATTTTCTTAAATTGTCTACCTGTCCATAATGTAGGTTTTTTATGTCGATAAATCCCCTTCCTCCTTCCTTTCTGCTTAATGTGAATCTTTCTGTTGCTGAATGTATGTGATGTATTCTATATTTGTGGCATTATGATCGTGTTAGCGTATTGAGTGCTTCTAGGTCTGTGTTACTCCATTTCACTACTCCAAATGAGTAGGTCAATATTGGTATGGCATAGGTATTTATAGCTTTTGTCTTGTTTCTTGCTGTCAATTCTGTTTTCAGTATTATTGTTCGTCTTTGTCTATATTTTTCTTTTAGTTCTTCTTTGATATTTGTATTATCTATTCCTATTTTTTGTCTGTATCCTAGATATTTATAGGCATCCGTTTTTTTCATCGCTTCTATGCAGTCGCTGTGGTTATCCAATATGTAATCTTCTTGTTTAGTATGTTTTCCCTTGACTATGCTATTTTTCTTACATTTGTCTGTTCCAAAAGCCATACTTATATCATTGCTGAATCCTTCTGTTATCTTTAGTAATTGGTTGAGTTGTTGATTTGTTGCTGCTAGTAGTTTTAGATCATCCATGTATAGCAAATGTGTGATTTTGTGTGGGTACGTTCCAGTAATATTGTATCCATAATTTGTATTATTTAGCATGTTGGATAGTGGGTTCAGAGCAAGGCAGAACCAGAAAGGACTTAATGAATCTCCTTGGTATATTCCACGCTTAATCTGTATTGGCTGTGATGTGATATTATTTGAATTTGTTTGGATATTAAGTGTGGTTTTCCAATTTTTCATTACTATGTTTAGGAACTGTATCAATTTAGGATCTACTTTGTATATTTCCAATATTTATAGTAACCATGAGTGGGGTACACTATCAAAAGCTTTTTGGTAATCAATGTATGCGTAGTGTAGCGACCTTTGTTTAGTTTTAGCTTGATACGTCACCTCTGCATCTATTATCAGTTGCTCTTTACATCCTCGTGCTCCTTTGCAACAGCCTTTTTGTTCTTCATTTATAATTTTGTTCTGTGTTGTATGTGTCATTAATTTCTGTTTAATGACTGAAGTTAATATTTTGTATATTGTTGGTAGGCATGTTATGGGGCGATATTTAGCTGGGTTTGCTGTGTCTGCTTGATCTTTAGGTTTCAGATATGTTATTCCGTGTGTAAGTGTATCAGGGAATGTGTATGGGTCTGCAATGTAACTGTTAAATAATTTAGTTAGATGTGAATGTGTTGAGGTGAACTTCTTTAACCAGAAATTTGCTATTTTGTCATTTCGAGGGGCTTTCCAATTGTGAGTAGAATTAATTGCTTGGGTGACTTCATGTTGCAAAATTATCACTTCAGGCATTTGTGGTATCATCTTGTATGTGTCTGTTTCTGCTTGTATCCACCGTGCATGCCTGTTATGTTGTACCGGGTTTGACCATATGTTGCTCCAGAAGTGTTCCATGTCTGTTATGTTTGGTGGATTGTTTATTTTAATGTGTGTGTCATCTATTGTCTGGTAAAATTTCTTTTGGTTTGTGTTGAATGTTTGGTTTTGTTTCATTCCATTTTCACTTTTTTTGTATCTTCTGAGTCGTTTGGCTAATGCTTGTAATTTCTGCTATTTTCACTTTTTTTGTATCTTCTGAGTCGTTTGGCTAATGCTTGTAATTTCTGCTATTTTCACTTTTTTTGTATCTTCTGAGTCGTTTGGCTAATGCTTGTAATTTCTGCTTCTTTTCGTCTAATTGCTCTGTCGCTTCTTGTTGTGAGATTTTACCTAACCTTTTTCGTTTTTTTTCCGAGATTTCATTTCTTATAAATTGTGTTAGCTGTCCGATGTCTTTTCTCAGTTTTTCTATTTTGATCTGTAGCCTGTGTTGCCATGCTGGTTTTGTGGGTTTCTTCTGTGTGTTGGTTGGTTCTGATCTCTGCCTAGTGTGTATATTTAGTGTAGTGAGTCCTCCTATATAAACCAGTAGTTGTAACTCTTCCATAGTTGTATTTTCATTTATTTTGTTGTGTATGACTGTGTTGATAGTTTTTATTGTTGTTTCGACTTGTGGGTTATTTGGTGGTCTACGCAAGAATGGTCTAATGTCTGTATTTGTGTCTTTGTATTCTATATATGTTAGCTGAAATTTTTCTTCTATATCTAACATCTGTGTCACTTCGTGTTCTATTTGTGCTTGTTCTGGTGGCTGTCTTAAGATTTCGTTTTCCTCTGATTGTTTAATTGGTGCATGTTGTTCTTTGTTTGTTTGCTCTGGGATGTTTGAGTCCATTACTGTATTTTCTTCTTCTTCAGATTGCACATTATTTTGTTCCAGTATTTGTTGTGCTTGATGTTTGATGTTTTCTAATTCTGACTGGGGTATCCTGTTATTTTTTATTATTACACGGATCTGATCAGCTAATCGTTGTTCTGTTAAAAATTTTAATTCTGGGTATCTGGTAATAAATGTTGTGTATACTTGTGATCTGTATCCAGTTGTGTTGGTTCCTAGGTTTGTTGCTTGGTAATAACAGAACATGAGGTGTCGATTAACTTCATCTGACCATCTCATCCTCTGTCTTTGTTTTCCTTCTAGGGTGGTTGCAGGAAGCATATCCTGCAAAACACCTCTATTTGGATTTAAATCATTTTCCAGTTGGCTAGCAGTGTCGTTACCATTGTGGGCGGGCATAGGGTTCAAGCGTCGTCCCCGACCATGACGGCGCTTGTCCGAGGCTTCTTTAGTTCTGTCCTGAACCAACTAATCACACTAAAAGGGGGGTTAGCCCTATTAGTGGTTTGTTCTTTTCGTCGCCTTTTACGACTGGCAGAACATACCGGAGGCCGATTCTTTTCCCGGGCCTTATTATTATTATTATTATTATTATTATTATTATTATTATTATTAGTACAGTACTCTTTAAAAAATTTGACTGTTTCTGAGTCATTATTCTCAGTTACTATTAGATACATTTCCTTTCTATGGTTGCAAGACATTTCTATCCCTTTAGTAAGCCATGGTTTTTTACATGGTTTGTTACAATTACATTTCACTGTTTTCTTAGGGAAACTGGTTTTAAAAACACCCACAAAAATACTATGAAATAAGTTACATTTTAAATTAACATCAGGTTACTGGTACACCTCACCTCCATCTAACCTCTGCAACATTCCCTAAAACTTGCATAATTAAACCATTAATTGAATTCACCATTTTGGAGAACTGTATTACATTACTGTATGGAGCTGTGTCATACTGTATATGTTTATTTGATTACATCTATCTTGGTCTATGATTTTATTATCTATCAATAACTGATGTCAAATGAACTGTAGACTAAAACTGAAAAAACTGCAAAAAGGTGGGAATTTATAGAGATGGGACCTGGATACACTGATTAAACCAGAGGTTGTACAGAGTTCCAGGGAGAGCATAAGGGAACAATTGACAAGAATGGGGGAAAGAAATACAGTAGAAGAGGAATGGGTACCTTTGAGGGATGAAGTAGTGAAGGCAGCAGAGGATCAAGTAGGTAAAAAGATGAGGGCTAGTAGAAATCCATGGGTAACAGAAGAGATACTGAATTTAATTGATGACAGGAGAAAATACAAAAATGCAGTAAATGAAGCAGGCAAAAAGGAATACAAATGTAAGGATGTAGAGGCTTATCTCATGAGGGGTAAGACAGATACTGCCTACAGGGAAATTAAAGAGACCTTTGGAGAAAAGAGAACCACTTGCATGAATATCGAGAGCTGAGATGGAAACCCAGTTCTAAGCAAAGAAGGGAAAGCAGAAAGATGGAAGGAGTATATAGAGGGTCTACAAAGGGGTGATGTTCTTGAGGACAATATTATGGAAATGGAAGAGGATGTAGATGAAGATGAAATGGGAGATACGATACTGCATGAAGAGTTCGACAGAGCACTGAAAGACCTAAGTCGAAACAAGGCCCCGGGAGTAGACAACATTCCATTAGAACTACTAATAGCCCGCGGGAGAGCCAGTCCTGACAAAACTCTACCATCTGGTGAGCAAGATGTATGAGACATGCGAAATACCCTCAGACTACAAGAAGAATATAATAATTCCAATCCCAAAGAAAGCAGGTGTTGACAGATGTGAAAATTACCGAACTATCAGTTTAATAAGTCACGGATGCAAAATACTAATGAGAATTCTTTACAGACGAATGGAAAAAATGGTAGAAGCCGACCTCGGGGAAGATCAGTTTGGATTCCATACAAATATTGGAACACGTGAGGCAATACTGACCCTACAACTTATCTTAGAAGCTAGATTAAGAAAAGGCAAACCTAGATTTCTAGCATTTGTAGACTTAGAGAAAGCTTTTGACAATGTTGACTGCAATACTCTCTCTCAAATTCTGGTGTCAGAGGTAACATACAGGGAGCAAAAGGCTATTTACAATTTGTACAGAAACCAGATGACAGTTATAAGAATTGAGGGACATGGAAGGGAAGCAATGGTTGGGAAGGGAGTGAGACAGGGTTGTAGCCTCTCCCCAATCTTATTCAATCTGTATTTTGAGCAAGCAGTAAAGGAAACAAAAGAAAAATTTGGAGTAGGTATTAAAATCCATGGAGAAGAAATAAAAATTTTAAGGTTTGCCGATGACATTGTAATTCTGTCAGAGACAGCAAAGGACTTGGAAGAGCAGTTGAACGCAATAGACAGTGTCTTGAAAGGAGGATATAAGATGAACATCAACAAAAGCAAAATGAGGGTAATGGAATTTAGTCGAGTTAACTTGGGTGATGCTGAGGGAATTAGATTAGGAAATGAGACACTTAAATTAGTAAAGGAGTTTTGCTATTTGGGGAGCAAAATTACTGAAGATGGTTGAAGTAGAGACGATATAAAATGTAGACTGGCAATGGCAAGGAAAGCGTTTCTGAAGAAGAGAAATTTGTTAACATTGTGTATAGATTTAAATATCAGGAAGTCGTTTCTAGAAGTATTTATATGGAGTGTAGCCATGTATGGAAGTAAAACGTGGACGATAAATAGTTTGGAGAAGAGGAGAATAGAAGATTTCGAAATGTGGTGCTACAGAATAATGCTGAAGATTAGATGGGTAGATCGCATAATTAATGAAGAGGTGTTGAACAGATTTGGGGAGAAGAGGAGATTGCAGCACAACTTGACTAGAAGAAGAGATCGGCTGGTAGGATATGTTCTGAGGTATCAAGGGATCACCAATTTAGTATTGGAGGGCAGCGTGGAGGGTAAAAATCGTAGAGGGAGACCAAGAGATGAATACACTAAGCAGATGCAGAAGGATGTAGGTTGCAGTAGTTACTGGGAGATGAAGAAGCTTTGCACAGGATAGAGTAGCATGGAGAGTTGCATCAAACCAGTCTCAGGACTGAAGACCACAACAACAACAACAACAACAACAACAAAAACATGTCAAATTGCAAAAATGGAGTAATATTTCAAAATCCATTTCCCTATCAAACTCATTCAGAAAATCTGCACTGAAATTCCCACAAATAATAATTTGCTTCCCTCTGTCTGACAGATAGCACAAGGAATTAAAGCTTTTCAGAAACAATTGAAAATTTCTCAGTGAGGACTTATACACAGTTATAATTACAAAATCACCATTATTTAGTTTAAGCTCACAGACACCTGCTTTTATATGTCGCTCTATAGACATTTTTTTAGTTCCTAAATTTTTAACATTATGATAACTTTTAACATACCAGTGTATGTCAGTTCTTCCTTCTTCTATGCTGTTTCCACTTAAATGTGCTGAGAGCTTACCTCCAATTACATTTACCTTTTCTGTATCTTTGACATATTGTTATTCTAAATATTCCTAAAACTTGGAAGACTCCTGTTATGCACTACATAATCAAAGTTTATCACACTTGTGTATTTTATGAAGTGCAGAATTTAGTCTATAAGAAATAGTTGCTGCCGCCCTTTACACCAGACTGATAATTTAAAACGATCTGAGCACATCTTGTTAGATCTGTCACATTATCAGGTAAAGTCTTAAATTCCAAATAGTACTGTCCACTTCGTCATTGAAATGTACCACAATGTAACACGCAATTCACACTTACCTGAGGCAGTACTGAGATTAATTCGCTGTCTGTGATCGTCTGCACATCAAAGACAGGTCATACACTCTGCCTGCCAAGTACCGTGTGCTTCACGTGCGAGGCAAGCACTTTATCAGACACTGTACTGGAACCAATACCGGCCATACAGGCTCCGCTCGCCACAAGCACCACGGCCCGTACGTCGGACTCTGTGAAGTGGGGTGTCAGTTGCCTCATTTAACACTTCTCAGTGAGGCATCAGCATCATATGCTCACACACTGTGTGCCAACACAGACTCAAACCGCACGGAGTATGGGCAGAGCATTCACTGACCAGTTCATGTTCTGTTGTTCAAGGTCAGTATTCCGAGTGGCTACCGTGGTCTCTGCGAGAGCAGCTGCTATGTACCAAAATGTCCTTTTGTCAGACGGAAAATAGCTGCACTTATTAGGTTGTGTGAACTCAGAGAACCATCAATGTTGATGCTCTGGAAAAAAATCATCAATTACATCAAGGGCCCTCTTGTGGTATCAGACGCCAAATGTGGCGTATTGACACCAAATGCAGTGGGAGGGTGCCACGAGGTGCCATATTAAAACTCGGCGAGAACTTTCCAAATGATTTATCTGCTTCCACAACAGTGCTCCGTTCACCTCGGTCTGTGTCACTGGGCCCCTCAATGCTGAGGAAGCATCCCATCAGCCTGTGTAATGCAAGGCTGTGCCGTGCCAGCCTTGTATGCCAGCTTCAGAATTCCAGTTATGTCAGGATGGCTGTGCCAGCAACCGACTCAGCACTGCTCAGTGTGAGCCGTAGGCCGGCCCCGCTGCTTCTTCTTCCAAGTCCGCCAGTTCGCATCACGTGTGCGTAACACTTGGGTTGGCCAGTGGCCCTCTTCTGCCTGTGACCTCAGCCATAGAAACTGCTGTGTGCGCCCTCTCTGGCAGTTCTACACCCCTGTGGCCTCTACTTGCCTTCGAAATTGCTGGTACGCGTAACTCACTGCAATCCAGCCCGCACCTGGCTGTAACTCGCGCTCCGAATATAGCAGAAAACTAACTTTCCCTATCCTATACAGTGGTGCCGCTACACCCTATACATTCAGTGTGACACAAATTATTTGATGTATCTTTACCCAACAAATTAAGCTGATCAAAAGACTTAGGGGAACATGTGTATCAACATCTAGTGCGTCAAGTTTATCTTGATTCAGCCGGTACCCTGGCTCAATGAAGTACACAGTAGTGTGTGGTATGGGACAAACATTTGTCAAATTACTCTATGTATTGAGTTTTTATCCTTGGCTTGCCGATGTATTATTCATATCATCCCTCACATAGCTTGCAATATTTTAGAAAGGCTACTTGTATAGGTGGTATAGGAGACATATAATAACGTTTAGTCAAGATCTGAATATGGTAACCGGTAACAGACTGTAAAGGTTGCTTACAAGCGATTTTGGCTAAAAACTTCTCACAAGTAATCATTATAGATCGCCCCTTAAACAAATGAGTTACTCCTTTGTAAATAGCTTTTCATTTAACAACAGCTTTGAGTTAATAATAGACATTAAGGATTTACCAGTGCCAGTTAGAGCAACATTTGCCCTCTTTGACTCAGTAAACCTCTACACAGATATTCCCTGGACAGACGCTTTCTCAATAAAGCAAAAGTATTTAATCAAATACAAAAATCTAACCAATGTAGAAATTAATCAACTCATGATGTTGCTTGAAGTGTCCTCTCACGTAACTATTTTTCAATCAACTGCAAGATCTACATACGAAACAATGGTATACCGATAAGTAGCAACCTTGCAGGTTTGCTTGCTGACATATTTATACATAGCTATGTGCCTATCACTTGTACCTTTTCCCGTGGTTCCGCAGGATCGGAATGGTTAATCGGATTTGGCAAGGTTAGTTCAAGGGGTGGCTGGATGCCCTTCCTGACGCCACCCCATACTCCCCGGGATGGAGTGAGTGTACCTCAACTGTCTGTGACTAGTGTTATCCATTGAAAAATGCGAATGTGTTCAAATGTCTGCGAACTGTGTAATTGAGGCAGGACGTGGGGACCAGCCCGATATACACCTAGTGTAATGTGGGAAACTGCATAAAAACCATATCCACACTGGCCAACACACTGGTCATCGTTATTAATCTACCGGGCAGATTCGATCCGGGGCCGGAGCACCTACCCGAGTCCAGGAAACAGCACCTTTGCACTCTCGGCTAACCTGGCAGGTACTGACATATTTATACAGAGCCTTGAACAAGAATTATTCTTAACTGGTCCACAATTTACAGACAGAATTACATGTTATAAAACATATGTCGATGACACAATAATAATTTTCAACAGTCCGAAAGAAGAACTAAATAACCTAGCAGATAAAATGAATAACATGCACCCAAATGTTAAATCAGGTTCGATTCGCGGATGGGTCAGAGATTTTCTCCGCTCAGGGACTGGGTGTCTTGTTGTCGTTATCATCATTTCATCCACATCGACACGCAAGTCGTCGACGTGGCGTCATGTCGAAAGACTTGCACCAGGCGAACGGTCTATCCGACGGGAGGCCCTAGCCACACGGTCTTTCAATGTTAAATTAATAACTGAACATCAGACAACTTGAAGAATTAATTTCCTTGATAGGACTATTTCCAGTCACAATAACAAGCCTTCTTTCCAAATATGTACAAAATCCACTACCACCGATATTGCCATTAACAATACCTCATGCCACCTAAACAAATGTAAAATTGCTTTCTTCAGGTCATCTGTAAACCATATGCTCCACGTTCCCATCTGTGAAGCAGATGCATGTATCGAAATTGACGTATTTGAATCCATAGCACAAAATAATGGGTATAGCACCTGTCTCATAAACACCTTAGTTGAAAGCATCCAAAGTAAACTTAAGCAACCATCATCATCATTACAACATAAGAATGAAATGCTAAAATTTGTCAGTCTTCCACCCTTTGGCAAAATGTCGTACAGACTTGCAAACACTTTCAGACCACTTAACATAAAAATATCCTTCTATCCAGACAATAAATTACAGAACAAAACTGTTCACAACAATAAATCCACTGAAAAGTATCATCAAAAGTCCGGCAAATACAAAGTTACATGTTCTTGCTTCTACAGAGGACAAACAGATTGAAATTTGTCAACCTGTTACAAAGGATATATGAATTCCCTTAGACTTAAAACCTAAATGAATCCAGCTTTACATCATACACTGCTCATCATGAAAACTCTGTTGGTGATATCAACTACAATCTTATTGCTCTACAGATTGTTGGAAAACAGTTACAGATGGATCTCCTAAAACAATTAGAGATTTACATTCACAAGCTGAAATCGCTTCAAAAAGTCGTTAACGAACAAACTGAATCAATACGGAGTTTTTCTTCCAGAATTTACAGGGCATGGTGGCACCAAAACACAAAGAAAGACAATAATAAGACATATTCATCCTCCTGCATACATAATATTCTCTCGGTCTTGTAACGACAATGGCATTCTGTGGCTCATTCATTCTTTGATTACATAGTAAACATTTCACTCTCTTAATCATGTAATCATGCAATGAGTATGAAATGCTGTTACCCATTCACTCTTTATTTACTTAGCAAGTAGTTCACTCTATTTATTTATCCTCTGTGTCCTTTCTTAATCTATAGTACTTATATACTGCCAATATAAGAACACACCTGCAGCTAGCAAGATTCATTTAATTATATTACCTTACTTGTATATATTAATTTTGTCAAAAAATGCATCTCAGGCCAAAGATCATGATGTAACAAAGTCTTATATCTATTGTACACATATTCTTTACATTTATATCCAGTGTTTACATTCTGTGAATAAAAGTGAAACCAAGTGCAGCTAAATACTTTGTATATTTGTTTTTACGTCTAAAGCTAAAAATGTACATTGTGGGAGTGAATTTGGTATGGATATCACGATGCAGTGCACTGTAAGCACCCAAAAGTAACAACACTTCCCTTTCGTAAACGGCTTCGTCACCGATTACTAAATTTTGGTCATTTGCGCGAGCCCCACCACGACAGCGTCCAACACTAAGTTACGCTTATCCAGATAAATAATGTTCCTGTAACACTTACCTCTGATGACGAGCCTGCTGTGACTAGAAAACTAAATAATGGTACAATAAATCACACCTAGAATCCATAGCCTAAAAGCAACTGGTTGCATATTTATACGAAGATAAATCGCCAAATTTAAGCCACAGTTACAGTTTGTGACGCATAGTGGGCATACTAAATTATTATTATTATTTTTCTTTTTACGATCGCAACAAGCAAGCGGATCATTCATGCACGCTCAGCCTGAAGGGGGCTTGTCACTCCTAGCCATTCACTAGTGGGAGCCTAAGTCACCATAGTTCCGGCTAATCTGCACGCCATACACTCATATTCAGAGAAAACAGAACACATTGAACGACTAGAGATAGGACGTCCATGTTCACAGCATATGCACATTAGTATGTTCCGCAGAAATGATTACCATTTGAACCATGTCTGCCCGGGGGTTCACAGTCAACATGGATATCGCTACGTAACACCACTTGCCTGTGAAATGTGCCTGCGGCTCTAGTTGTCACTATAAAGCGAAGGTAATGGATCAGTGTGACTTGAGCAGACGTGCAGGATGCCTCGCAGACATATGCGAGAACCGTATCGTCAAAACAGTGTGTTTGAAAGAGGGCGCGTTATTGGTATCAGAGAATGTGAAACATCTATCCCGGAAATTGCTGCTCGTGCGTAGTCGAAGCGTTTCGGCAGTGGAACGGGTTTGAGCATAATAGTTCACGGAAGGCCGTAGGACACGACGAGATAGGTCGGTCGCACCACGCAGACCACGTCCCGAAAAGATCGACACCTCACCCGAATGACGTTGCGTCCTTAACAGCTTTGGCGCAACAGTGGAACAGAGTAGCACGTCGTACACTATCAAGAGCGACAGTCCGTCGCCGTTTATTACGGCTTGGCTTCCGTGCGCGTCGTCCTCTTCTCCACCTATCTTTGACGAATGTGCAGAAACGTGCTGGACGGCAATGGTGCGTGGAATGACGTCAACGGGGACGGGAACGGCATCAGATAGTGTTTTCGGACGAATACAGGTTCTGTTTGTTTGAAAATGATGACCGCATTTTGGTTCGTCGCAGACAGGGGTAGCGGTATCACAATGATGGCACCCGCGCAAGACACAGCGCCAGTTCACGGTCTTATGGTGTGTGGTGCTATGGGGTCAACCAAAAATCACAGTTGGTGCGTGTCCACAGCACTGTGAGAAGTGTGAACTACGTGAATGGCATCCTGCGACCCACAGCCATACCCTTTCTGCACAACACCCCAGACGCAATTTTTCAGCAAGACAATGCACAACCACATACTGCTGCAAGAACATGTGCCCTCTTGGTGTCCGAAAATGTCAGCCTTTTTCCCCTGGCCCGGCAGATCACCAGACTTGTCGCCAATCGAACATGCGTGGAGTATGGTGGCACGACAGTGCAACACTGTGACCCAGTGCGAGGAACCACAGATGAACTTTGGAACCAGATGAGTGCAGCATGGATGGCTATACCACAGGATGCCATGCGCGCTTTATACATGCCGATGCCATCACGCATGGAACAAGTCATCTGGGCCGATGACGGGCCCTGTGCCTACTAGGCAAGACGACAGATGCTGAACCGATGTGACTGAAATCCTAATCATTTCTGCAGAACATACTAATGTACACGTCCTGTGAATATGAACGTCCTGTCTCTATTCATTCAAGATATTCTGTTATTTTTGAACATGAGTGCTTTTGTTAATTGTATAAACAAACCTTCCTCGTACATCCGTCTATCTATTAATAAAAACCGTATCAAAATCCCTTCAGTAATTCCTCAGAGTAGCCCAGCCATACAGACAGAGGACTTCAACTGATATGATTGCAGGTAGGGAGGAAACGATAACAGTAGCCGAAGCACCGATCTTTGAGGAACACATGAACTGCAGCAACAACCTTGATAAAATTTCTGTACGATTTATTCTCAGTTGACCAATATCGATACAGCTAAGGGAGCTTCTGGAATCATCGATTGGTTTCGAAATTTATGTGACAGTTTTTCTGCTGCACCTAAACAGGTAGGCATTAATGCCTGCTCGAAGTTTTTCAGCCAGAGCTGTGCAACAGGGCACATTGTAGAACAGACTACTCTCTGATCGATGCCTTATGATTACCGGATAGTTCTCACTTGTTAGACTCTCCTTTACTGAGTTAAACAGACATCCACACAAATTCCGTTACTACGATATGATACCAGGATTTTACGGTTGCCTTTCCCACGCCACCGCTGACCACAAATTCAGTATACAGGGTGAAAAGTATTTAAACCGACAAACTCTGGGAGGTTGTAGGAAACATCAAAACAAATATTTTTCCCTAATACCATTTTTTTCTATGAGCAGTATTTAAGCCAGTAGAGGAAGATTTCTCTGGCGGCAAATTAATTAAACCAACAAACACTTTTCTAATTTTTTATGACCAAGAGACAGCACATTAACACAACCCAATTTCAGTCTTGATCACGTTATGTATGTTTTAATGATACAGGTGACCGGTTTCGGTTCTTTCTACAAAACCATCATCAGACCCTGGCTCCTTTATGATGGTAGGCGGAGCTCTCCTCGCTGCTATGCAGTCATCAGTTGACTGCATAGCAGCGAGGAGAGCTCCGCCTACCATCATAAAGGAGCCAGGGTCTGATGATGGTTTTGTAGAAAGAACCGAAACCGGTCACCTGTATCATTAAAACATACATGACGTGATCAAGACTGAACATTAGTCAAAATATAACAATTTATTGATCACTGCTTTTCAAAAATGTTTACCAAAAAACAACCCAATTTCAATTACAGTAGATTTTCAAAAATGCCTCCATTGACACAGAAACAAAGGTTGCATCGTCGGAACACGTTCTGTCTGAAACGGGCAAAAACCCCAGGAGTATCCTGAATTGCTCCTGCTGCTGCTTCTATCCGGGCAATCAGATCCTCTTCTGATGCAACAGGAGTTGCGTAAACAAGGTTGTGCATCTCTCCCCACACAAAGAAGTCCAGAGGGTGCATATCTGGGGATCGAGCAGGCCATGGTACAGGACCACCTCTTCCAGTCCACGTTTCTCGGAACCGTCGGTCCAGGAATCGACGCACACGACGTATTAAATGTGCCGGCGCCCCGTCATGTTGGAACGACACGTGTTGTCTTGCAGGGAGCGGGACGTCTTCCAGCAATTATGACAATGTTCTGGCGAGAAAATTATAATAGTGCCTAGGTAGCAGATACGGCCCAGTTACAGAGCCCCCAACAACACCGACCCACACATTAACGAAGAACCGCACTTGATGAGCGCTAGCAACTGTTGCATGTGAGTTATCCTGCACGAGTGCTGATTGAAGGATCCCGCTCCACATGCTGCAAGACAGCTTCCTCAAATTTGCAGCGTTCTTACCGCGCGACGGCGTCCCTGTGCAGGTAATCTGCAAAATGACCCGGTATCACGCAGACGTTGGTACACAGCAGCAAAGGTCGTATGATGTGGGATACGGCGATTAGGATATTGTTGTTGATAAACCCGCTATGCAGCTCGTCCGTTGTGGTGCGCTACGTAGTACGCACCAACCATATCAGTGTACTCACTCCAGGTGTATCGCTCCATTAGTAAACAGAGACAATGCAACAATGCACTACTAGACTGATGGACAGCAGTTGCCTATAACTGAAGAGCATAACACGCCCTCTAACACCTGAAGATGGTAATACGACCTCTAACAACTGAAGAGCGTAATAAGACCTCCCCCGGTTTAAATAATCCTCATACGAAAAAATGATATTAGGGAAAAATATTTGTTTTGATGTCCCCTACAACCTCAGAGAGTTTGTCGGTTTAAATACTTTTCACCCTGTATAGTTTATTGTCATGACCGCTGGAGAACTTGTCGATGTAAGACTCCTGGACTGACGACATTCTCACATAATTGTTGAGATCATTGAGAGAGTCAGCCAAGCCAAAATTACACGTAGGGAAGAGACATCGCAACAGCAAGAAGGGGTTGTGGAACATAAACAAAAGTTGGTCGGCGTATTTCTACATCTTAAAGTCGATGTCCATTCAGATTTCAAGTCAGTCGCGTAAGAGTGGCGCTAGTAACGCCACTATGAAGATGCAAATCAGGTTGGCTTTAAATAAATGCTGTATCGATTCCGAGCATTAGTTATCCTTGAGGCAGGACGTGGTGAGTTGATGTTAGTCAAGAATGCCTTCAATGTGCCGAAGACGCCATCATGAGCACCTCGCTGAGTTTGAAGGAGGAAGTGTAATAGGCCTACGAGAAGCTGGTTTTTCCTCCTGCGATATTGCAGAAAGTCTTCCCAGGAATGTTGCCACTGTACTTCAATGTTGGCAGCAGCGTTCACGAGAATGCACGGGTGCAAGAAGACCGGGCTCTGGATGGCCCTGCCGAGAGGGAAGACCATCGTATTCGGCTTATGGTTCTGGCATCTACAGCAGTAATTTGAACTGCATTTGGCACCACAGTGATACAACGAACTGTTACAAATCGGTTACTTCTGGGACAGCTCCGAGCCAGGTACCCTGCAGCGTACATTCGAGTGACACAAACCCACATAACACGCCCTCTAACACCTGAAGCGAGAGCTCATTGGAGGGCAGCGTGGAGATCTGTTGCATTTTCTTATGAAAGCTGGCTATGCTGTGGTGCCAGCGATGGCTGTGTGTTGGTTAGAAGGAGGTTAGCTGGGGACCTGCAGTCAACCTGTCGGTGTGCTAGCTCCCTGGATCTACACGAGGAGTTATTGTCTGGGATACGATTTCGTATAACAGGATCACTCTCGTGGTTATCCTACGCATTCTGGTTGCAAATTTATAGGTCAATCCGGTGATTCGATCTGTTTCGCTACCATTCATGAACAGCATTCCAGGTGGTCTTTTCCAACAGGATAACGCGCGCTTACGTACTACTTTTGTAACCGAACATGCTACAGAGTATCGACATGTTGCCTTCCCTTGCTCTATCACCAAATCTGTTTCTAACAGAGCACATATGGGGTATCATTGGACATCAACTCCAACGTAATTCACAAACAGCATTAACCGTCCCTGTATGGACCGATCAAGTGGAACAGGCTTCCACTTCATTGCACAAACTGACATCTGGCCCCTGTACAAGATAATGCATGCACGTTCGCATGTTTGCATTCAACATTCTGGCAGTTACACCGGTTAGTAATGTAACAGCATTTGACATTTGCAATGTCTTATCTCGCGCTTTCGTTAACCTGTGATCTTGCAATGTTGATCACTTAAATACGAGGGCCGTTCAGAAAGTAACCTCCGGTTGATTTAAAAAATACACCAAGTTAAATAAAAATATTTTAATATATACATCTTACAACTACATATTTGCACTATTTTTCTACTTAGTCTCCATAGCGATTGAGGCACTTGTCGTATCTCTTCACACGCTTTGAAATTCCTTCTGCATAAAAATCACCCGCTTGTGCCTGGAGCCAGCCTGTGACCGCATCTTTGAGCTCTTCGTCGTCATCAAACCGCTGTGACCCGAGCCATTTCTTCAAATGCATGAAGAGGTGATAACCACTTGGCGCCAGGTCTGGGCTGTAAGGTGGATGGTTGATAACGTCCCACTTGAAGGACTCAAGAAGGGCCGTTGTTCTGCGAGCAGAGTGAGGACGGGCGTTATCGTGCAAAAAAACGATACCGGAAGTCAGCATACCACGGCGTTTGTTCTGTATAGCCCGTCATAACTTTTTTATTGTTTCACAGTACACGTCTTGATTAATGGTCGTACGACGTTCCATGAATTCAACCAACAACACCCCTTTGGCATCCCAAAACACCGTTGCCATCAGTTTTCTGGCAGAAAAATCTTGCGAGGCTTTTCTTGGTTTGGTAGGCGAATTTGAATGTGCCCACATCTTTGATTGTTCTTTTGTCTCAGGGTTCACGTACTTAATCCAGGTTTCGTCACCGGTCACGATTCTGTTTAACAATGGTTCTCCTTCGTCCTCATAACGTGACAGAAAGTCTAATGCAGAGGCCATTCTTTGAGTTTTGTGGTGGTCGGTAAGAATTTTGGGCACCCATCGTGCACAGAACTTACGGTAACCCAATCTTGCTGTCACTATCTCGTACAAGAGAGTCTTAGAAATCTGTGGAAAACCAGTAGACAACTCCAACATTGAGAAACGTCGATTTTCACGAACTTTTGCATCAACTGTCTGAACGAGTTCGTCAGTCACCAATGATGGTCTACCACTCCTCTCTTCATCATGAACGTTTTCTCGTCCACTTTTAAATAAACGTACCCATTCACGGACAACTCCTTCACTCATAACTCTTGGTCTGTACACGGCACAAATCTCACGATGAATAGCTGCTGCAGAATATCCTTTGGCTGTAAAAAACCTTATGACAGCACGCACTTCACATTTGGCGGGGTTTTCTATTGCAGCACACATTTGAAACTGCCACAAAAACTAAACTAGCGCAGGTACGACGTTCACTCGACCACGGCTTGATGCCGACTGACCTGTTGAGTGCGTGAACGCACAGATGGTGTCGCTACTCCCCCCACAACCCACACTGTGACCAATCGGAGGTTACTTTCTGAACCGCCCTCGTATGTTACTTAGACAAATGTATTCCCGAAATTTCTCTGCTGTACATTAATTTATTTTGATGTTGCGACTTTTTTTCCGTCCATGTAGTTCACCTGTAGTGGAATGTGTACGTGACAGGAGAAATATAGTCAGGCTTAAGAAGAATGTAATAATTCCAGTTCCAAATAAGGCAGTGCTGATCAAGTATGAGAACTACCGAACCACCAGTGTGCCAAGTCACGGTTGCAAAACATTGACACGAATTATTTACAGGAGAATGGAAGAACTGGCAGAAGCCGATCATACGGAAGATCAGTTTGGATTCTGGAGAAATGTAGGAACACAGGAGTCTATACTGAACTACGACTAATCCTAGAAGATATGTTAGTTACTTACACCTCCCATAAACCATTTCAACGGTTCTTTTACTAAAATGATGCGGAACGAGTCAGTTTATGTAATATGTATACATGTTTAATGTTAACAATAATGTACGCGTTATTTTGTTAGTCCTACTCATGCAACTATTCTATTTTTTAAGAAAGGAAAATCCACTTTTATACCATTCGCAGACTTAGAGCTTTTGACAATGTTGACTGGAATGCATTCTTTGGAATTCTGAAACAAGACCGATAAATACAGGGAGCAACAAGTTATTTATAACTCGTAAAGAATTAAGAGTGAAGTTGTAAGAGTGCAACGACATGAAAGGGAAGATGTGATTCAGAAGCGAGTGAGACAGGGTTGTAGTCTTCTGGTCACTGAACAAGCTGGGAAGTGACCCAGTGGATGACGCAGGGGACATTCGGAATGGAAATTAAAGTTCTGAGACAACAAACAAAAATTTTGTAGTTTGCCGATGAGACTCTAATTGTGTCAGACACGACATAGGATTTGGAAGAGCAATCGAACAGAATGGATAGGACCTTGAAGGAAGATATAAGGTAAACACCAACTAAAGTAAAAAAAATGTAAATGAATCAGACGATGATGAGGGAATTGGATCAGGAAATGAGATGGAAAGACCTAGATGAGATGGGAAAAAGTAAGCTAACTGTTTACGATTTCAAAAGTAATTGCCGTAGGTGTTAATACATCAATCCCTCCATGAGACAAGCTTATTCATCTCTGAATAATTACTGCGACCTACAACCATTTGAAACCGCTCTCTTCGTTCGTGCCTAATACTCCCCCTACTGTTTTTGCCGTCTGTGGTTCCCTGCGTTACCAAACTGACGAATCCTTGATGCCTCAGGGTGTGTCCAATCAACTGATCTCGTCATTTAGACAAGTTCTGCCGTATGTATTTACTTCCAGATTTGTTTTAACACGCCCTAGTTATTCTGTCTGTAACGGCAATCACGTAAGACTGAGACAAATGGAAAAACTAAGCAAACTGCTTATTATTTCGAACACTTTAATACAGTTTTAACACATTTATCCTACTGTGAGACAAGGCGGTCCATGCCTTTACGGAAAAATGTGTAACATTACCTACGAAAGAGAGATTGTACTCAGGCGTCCGGCTCTTCGTCCGAAGCAAATCTAGGGCCACGAATGTCCTTTTACGTGGATCCACCCCAAAAACATGGAAAATGCATGCCGAGAGATAGGAACTGTGTGGAATAGTGAAAACAGCACCATTCTGTAGTAGTATAATGCCTACCCACGTTTTGACAAGGTTGTTTTGACTACGTTGGGGATGAGTCGCTGGGGATGAGTCGCTGGGAAGCCTTTACACATCAAGCGCACAGCTCCGACCTCTCCCAATGAGACGTATATATTTTTGCGGCCCTGAGGAAAGACCTTCGTGGTCTTAGATCCGCTTGGGACGAAGAGCGGCACGCCTGGATACTATCTGCGTTCCGTAGGCAACTGAAAACATTTTGCCATGAAGGCGCTGGCCATCTTGCCTCGCAGTGGGATAAGTGTATTGAACAGTATTAAAACGTTTGAAATATTAAATTGGTTTTTCCATCTCTCTCTTTGATTTATCTATTGCTTCACAGACAGAACAACTAGAAGGTATTAAATCACATTGGGAAGTAAATATATACGACATTGCATTGCACGGGAGTGCAAACGCGACCTCCCACTCTTTTATCCGGCATGACGAATCTCGAGCTGTGACGTCACCTGGCAGCTACTGCAGTTTGTTTACAACGGTGTCGCTCAGTGTTTCTATCGAAGGCGTGCAAGTGAGTTCGTGTTACACGTTAGTTTGTGTGTAATTCTTGTCCTGCCGAGTGTTCAGTTGGAAAGGAATTGTTCCGTGAGTCTTGTAGCTTCGTTCTTGGAATTATGTCTACAAATACGTCGTATTGTGCAGTTGCTGAATGTAGTAATAGTGGACGTAAGACTGAAGGCGTAATTTATCATCGTTTTCCAAAAAATGTTGACCTAC
The DNA here is from genome assembly GCF_021461395.2 of Schistocerca americana. NCBI lineage: Eukaryota > Metazoa > Arthropoda > Insecta > Orthoptera > Acrididae > Schistocerca > Schistocerca americana. Next base: position 537,283,353 of record NC_060124.1, read on the forward strand.
AGCGTAAGGGAATTGCTCGTTGTAAACGAGAGGACAAAATTAATGTTAATAATGCAAGAGTTTGTTCTGAACATTTTTGTGAAAGCGATTACAAACGAGACTTGCAGAATGAATTGTTAGGTCTAGCTATACGGAAACTGCTACAGGATAATGCTGTTCCGTCTCTAAAAATACCAAACTGGCACGGAAATGTATTCGAAGTTCCAGGTCCCAGCACCGCGAATGTTACCGGTAGTGTTCTAACAGAGAGAGAACGTCGCTGTGACGCTAGAACAGTAAAAAAAAGAGCTCTCTCAACGCTGAAAACTTTATCTCCCAAGAAAAGTAAGCTGGACAAATCCAGCAACACAGACGTTTTTACTGATCCGCTAATTTCACTTAAAGACCAGGAAATTCAAGCACTGTAGAAAGAATTGGTTAGTTTGAAGATTAAAAATGTTCGACTGGAACAAAGAATTAAGTCCATGAAAGAAGTTATAAAGCAAGCTACATCTATAAAACGTAATGTGTCTCACACTAAGAACCACAAATGTGTATGCTCGGATGTGAGAAGTGCACTTTCTCAGTGTCTCACACCAGGACAAATTCGTTGTCTGTTAAAGAAGAGGAAGCAAGTAAAGTGGTGCTCAGAGGACATTGCAAATGCTCTCACATTGAGAGCTTTGTCTCCTAAAGCATATGCCTACCTGAGGAGGAAGAATTATCCTTTTCCCTGCATGTCAACACTCCAGACATGGACGAAACAGTTGAAATGCTAACCAGGTATTTTGAAACCAGTTTTGGAGTTAATTAAAGGTAGGTCAGAAATGTTCACATCATTAGAGGCTATTGGTGTCCTAAGCTTCGACGAGATGAGCATTGACGGTCGTGTGACTTACGATTCGTCCGACGATGTAGTACTCGGACCACACAACAATGTCCTAGTCGTCATGGTTCGCAGCTTGCTCTCACACATCAACCGCACAGCTCCGACCTCTCCCAATGAGACATATTTTTGCGGCCCTGAGGAAAGACCTTCGTGGTCTTAGATCCGCTTGGGACGAAGAGCGGCACGCCTGGATACTATCTGGGTTCCGTAGGCAACTGAAAACATTTTGCCATGAAGGCACTGGCCATCTTGTCTCGCAGTGGGATACGTGTATTGAACAGTATTAAAACGTTTGAAATATGAAATTATATACTTGGTTTTCCATATGTCTCTTTGATTTATATATTGCTTCATAGACAGAACAACTAGAAGGTATTAAATCACAATGGGAAGTAAATATATACGACATTGCATTGCTTGTATTGTACCTTCGGACAGGCACTGCTGCGACAACAAGCGTTATGAAATAAATTAAATTTATTCACAGTTGCGAACATGAAAAACCATCAGCTGACAAAAGGAACGACAAAAATGAAAATTTGTGTCGGACCGAGCCTCGAACCCGAATGCCCCGCTTTACGCGAGCGGTCGTCTTAACTGGTTCTTGCGTTACAACCCGTATGTATGCATGTCCGAAGGAACATTACATCGTACTTTTAACAATACTGGCACTGCAACGTCATATTTATCCGAGAATACCAGGTAGCGACTTTGAATTAAAATGTCTTTCCCTGCAAGAGAATTAATTACACAACACGTGTGCGAGAGGACAGGTTGTGACGCAGGAACGACGACATGTGGAAGTTTGGGTCGGGCCGTGAACCGCGCACGGATAGCCAAAGCCGTTAAGACGACCACTCACGAAATGCGAAAAAGCCGATTTCGACTCCTGTACAAATATTCATTGTCGTCATTCCCTTATACAGCTTATGGTGGTGGTTGTGCGTATTTGCAACTGCGAGTACATTTCATTTAAGTGAGTATATGGCGGAACTTGATTAAATGAAGGGACCATTAGATAGTACACACCCTGGGGTATTAAAGAATCGTTAATTTGGTAATGCAGATAATCACAGAGGCTTAAAACTGTAGACGGAGTCTTAGGCATAAAAGCAGTGAGCAAGTTGAAATGGATGTACGTTGCAGTGGATTACTCAGAGATGAAACGGCTTTCTCAGAATGGTCTGGTATGCAGAGCTGCGTCACACCTGTCTTCGGACTGAAGTCCAAAACAACAACGACATCCTGTTGCATACGACCCTTGCTACGAAATGTCATCCTAGCCTTGCAACTGATTTTTTGACTGGAATACAGTTTTATGCGAGTATTAAGAGTGTTAATGGTATTTATGTACAATGTGGCACACACACCTTTTATGTCGTCACTACACTTCGGTGGTCTTCAATTCAGCTCCTTTTTCTCGTTCCTGTAGTAAGTGATGCACATATCGGTGTGTGGACTGTCCCTTAGTTGAATATTCTAAATTGTATAAATGTACGCATTTTGGAAACAGAAACAAAAACACCAAACCGGCTGCAAGAAGCGAGTCGGAACACGCAGATGGTACAACGAGTTAGCTCAACACGCAACTTAGTCAAAATACCAGCAGGTCAATGATACTTCACTGTGGCAAGCAACGTCAGATGCCATGTGACTGTTTACAGTTGTATAATCTTGTGTTCAAGATCAGGAGCAACTAAAAACAGGTTGTTTATCCCAGACAATGTGATGTGTCGGAGAACAATCATGTGGTGTTGCCAGTATCTTATCTGGCAGAAGAGAAACGTATAATTAGCACATGTGCACACGCACGATGACTAGAAGTAAAGGAACCTTGAAGAGAGGTCAGGAGTGATGTAATTACCTGACGTCACGATGATAGCACTAGCAATGTTTCCTTATATAAGGAAATCCTCGGCTTGTAACCGCTTCTATTGTGTCCATCTTTGCTCGCGGCTCCTAGCGCCGCAACTAGGGAAAGACGAACGTTGCCGTTAGTTGCACCCTCTGGTCACAGAGGAAGGGGACTTTGGAACCAAACGCCTACAATTAGTAATCGTAAGTGGAGATTTAATTTACGATTAGTTGTTAAGCGGAGTGTAATATCGTATCTCTCGCGCCAAAACTATGATTGTGCATCGGAGAGTGTCATTTTCCGTGTTGTTTGTTGTGGCAAAACCATGAGTAAATTGCCTTGGTAGTGCAGGGAAAATGCAAGGTACATTATCACGAAAGTGTAAAATTTGCGTATTTTGCAACACCACAATGGTGAATGTACCGCATTCGTGATTTTGGTACCAAGTTAGGAGCTTCCTGTGCGTTGTGCAAACATGAATGTGCAACATCTACAAATTTTCTTACGTGCGACTACAATCGTGCATATCATTATTTACGCCTTTCGCTTGTAACAATGTGCATATAAACCGAGAACGAAATGATGTAGTAGTAATGTGATTATAAAAATCGTTTGAAGAGAAGAGATCTGTGTCAAAAGAAACACAGCAAAAACACAATGCTAGTACAAAGTGATGCATGTTCTGTGGGCGTAAATTTTGATCTACAACGCACGTTAAACAATCCGAATTCACCTTGTGCTCAAATGTTCTACGTGAGAAAACGACAGAGTATAATTTGACTATAAACAATCTGGGAAATCAAGAAGGCACATGGTACTTGTGGAATGAGACAGCCGGTAAACGAGGATCGATTGAAATTCCCACATTGTTTATGATTACGTTATGGCCATTCCAGATACTACCCAAGTGAAGATGGATGGATGTGCGACCAGCAGAACAACTCTGGCTTGTATCTGTGCGTACTGATCTGTTCAAGAACCATCCAAACTGACAGTCAAATTATCATGCAGTTTTGGAAACATGTCAAACTAAAATGAAAAGCGACTTCATTCAATCACGAGAGAGAAAAAAGTATGTAGATGTAGAACCTTGGAGGATGGGCATAAGTCTCCCAAGCTGCAAGAACAATCCTTACCCTTTCGTCATCCGTACTACGCTAAGCGACGACTTTTGAACTTTAAAAATGACCCTAAAAACATCCTCAAATTTTCAGTACACAATGTCTGCCTTCCCTGTTATCAATGAAACAAACCTCTTTCAGTTTCTTATAAGCGAGAATTTGAAACGTACCTTTAGGGGAATAAACCTGAAAGTGCCAGCCTTCGGCAAATACGTCTCGTCCCAAGGTATACACGAGAAAAAGTTCTGTAATTGCAAGATCTTCTCATAATGTGTGAGCAACAGATGATTAGGCGGGAATATCATGATTATTACAGCAGTTCGTTGAACGATCAAACTGCCGCACTGTCTGAAACAGATATTGAAGAGGAATCTGACGCACATTAAATGTTTCTGTGGATTAGATTATTTACTAGTTTATTGGCTGATTCACTCTTTGTTTTGTAATTTGTCTTATCTATTTTAAGCAATAAAATTGTAATTAGTGTCTACTCTGTCTGATTTACTTCTAGTACGTATGTGAAACTCAGCATGTATTTATAATTTCAGAACAAAGAATGTACAGTTACCTTCATCCTCTACAAGTAGAGGGATGTACGATTATAAAACTCAAATTCAAAATTTTTAAATATGGTAACAGTAAATCAGACACAAATCGATTTCTTAAATCAGTGTAGTTGATTTTTAAGACTATGAAACATTCAATCGCCTGCATCTCAAAAATAATGTAATACACGTTTGTTATGAAGGGGACGAGTTGCTTCTGCTGACAAGTACTGGAACAACAGTCTTTTAGTTCTAAAATACGCAGGATATCCCTTAAGCCTTATTCCGATTTCAAGCCGTAATATTTTTCATTAACAACAGTTTCGTGTTAAAAAGGCTGTACACTTAATATTTAAAGTAGTCGATCACAAGAAGGAAATTTGGAGCTCTAAGAATAAATATAAAACTACGTGGTCAATTGTGAAACTATTGTCAGTGCTGTAGACGGATGCTCGATATGTTACATATATTTTACGAGAGCATAACACTGTATAAAAAATTTAATAATCATTCGTGTTAACACTCGTAGTTAGCAATTTAAATAAAGATTATACCGGTACCGGCAAGTATACAGAAGTTTAACAGTTCGATAATCCAAACGAAACAGGCAAGTAGGAAATTGAAGCAATTATTATGACACACAAGAGTAAAGAATGACTCGCGTGGAACAATATATGTCTGGTTAATAAAGATCGTTGCAAGACATATCTTCACACTATTCTCCCCACTTCAGAATACGTCTTTCGAGTGTATTAATTTTCGACGTAGGTGAGAAGCACTTTACCACACAGGAAAAAGAAAAAAAATGTTGTTCTGGTGGTATGTGAAAGAAAAGTAACATGTCAGTACATAGAATTACAGACGAATTTGCGTTTTGCCTCCAATAAAGTGTGATAAGCAATAAATACAAGTTATTCGTTCGGGTGTGTGGTACTATTTGGCCCAAAAGATAAGCTGAAGAGAGTACCTTGTTTTACTGAACAAAATTTTTTGACTTTCTGGACCAAGATATACCTTTACAGAGTTTGGAGCAATACGGGATCAATGAAAAATCTCATAAATGGTTCTATTTTTATCTTCGTATCTAGAAACTAAAAACTCTGGTGTCAACAAATAAGGAGAAAACTTGACTGTCTGCTCTCTGATGCAAACAGGTCCGAGGAGAAGTACGTATTTTGTAAACCCTCGTCGCCAGTTCTGTAAAGGCCTCGTCGCTACTGCTGTGGTGGCTGAGTTGCCATTTTTGTTACGGTAGGCCGAGCTTGTGAGTTCTTGGAACGGCTTCTGGTGCAGTACATCGCTAGAACAATTTCTCCCTGCCACTATTACACAGCTCTGCCCCAGGTTCAGGCAACAGGAAGGAGAACGAAGGTTCTACAACACTCCAACAAATTAGTAACAAAGTCAAACAAATGAGCTAAAAAGGTTTACTTATCTTCGTGACTAGTTGGATATTGAAGTCTACAACACTGCTTGTAATATAGCACAAAAAAGACCCTCAGTGGCTAAGTGCAAATAATTGTAGGCAAACTTTACAGTATATACAGGGTGTTTAAAAAATGACCGGTATATTTGAAACGGCAATAAAAACTAAACGAGCAGCGATAGAAATACACCGTTTGTTGCAATATGCTTCGGACAACAGTACATTTTCAGGCGGACAAACTTTCGAAATTACAGTAGTTACAATTTTCAACAACAGATGGCGCTGCAAGTGATGTGAACGATATAGAAGACAACGCAGTCTGTGGGTGCGCCATTCTGTACGTCGTCTTTCTGCTGTAAGCGTGTGCTGTTCACAACGTGCAAGTGTGCTGTAGACTACATGGTTTATTCCTTAGAACAGAGTATTTTTCTGGTGTTGGAATTCCACCGCCTAGAACACAGTGTTGTTGCAACAAGACGAAGTTTTCAACGGAGGTTTAATGTAACCAAAGGACCGAAAAGCGATACAATAAAGGATCTGTTTGAAAAATTTCAACGGACTGGGAACGTGACGGATGAACGTGCTGGAAAGGTAGGGCGACCGCGTACGGCAACCACAGAGGGCAACGCGCAGCTAGTGCAGCAGGTGATCCAACAGTGGCCTCGGGTTTCCGTTCGCCGTGTTGCAGCTGCGGTCCAAATGACGCCAACGTCCACGTATCGTCTCATGCGCCAGAGTTTACACCTCTATCCATACAAAATTCAAACGCGGCAACCCCTCAGCGCCGCTACCATTGCTGCACGAGAGACATTCGCTAACGATATAGTGCACAGGATTGATGACGGCGATATGCATGAGGGCAGCATTTGGTTTACTGACGAAGCTTATTTTTACCTGGACGGCTTCGTCAATAAACAGAACTGGCGCATATGGGGAACCGCAAAGCCCTGTGTTGCAGTCCCATCGTCCCTGCATCCTCAAAAAGTACTGGTCTGGGCCGCCATTTCTTCCAAAGGAATCATGGGACCATTTTTCAGATCCGAAACGATTACTGCATCACGCTATCTGGACATTCTTCGTGAATTTGTGGCGGTACGAACTGCCTTAGACGACACTGCGAACACCTCGTGGTTTATGCAAGATGGTGCCCGGCCACATCGCACGGCCGACGTCTTTAATTTCCTGAATGAATATTTCGATGATCGTGTGATTGCTTTGGGCTATCCGAAACATACAGGAGGCGGCGTGGATTGGCCTCCCTATTCGCCAGACATGAACCCCTGTGACTTCTTTCTGTGGGGACACTTGAAAGACCAGGTGTACCGCCAGAATCCAGAAACAATTGAACAGCTGAAGCAGTACATCTCATCTGCATGTGAAGCCATTCCGCCAGACACGTTGTCAAAGGTTTCGCGTAATTTCATTCAGAGACTACGCCATATTATTGCTACGCATGGTGGATATGTGGAAAATATCGTACTATAGAGTTTCCCAGACCGCAGCGCCATCTGTTGTTGACAATTGTAACTACTGTAATTTCGAAAGTTTGTCTGCCTGAAAATGTACTGTTGTCCCAAGCATATTGCAACAAACGGTGTATTTCTGTCGCTGCTCGTTTAGTTTTTATTGCCGTTTCAAATATACCGGTCATTTTTGAAACACCCTGTAGCAAATGCAGTTCACTTCTAAGAGTTCAGTAAACGACGTTCGCCGTCTAGGTCAGCCCCGGACGACGACCTATAACCAAGTGGGCGAGAGGTGATCTTCTATCTTCAGAGTAAGCTTCTATCCGTTGTCGCCCGGTCTTTGGCGGATTGTACTCGGCCGGCAATTGGTCGAGGCGAAGTCGATGTCTTCATCCTCAGTGCCGCCTGTGGCGCTGGTGGATCTCGCCGAAGTGGCAAGTCTCTATGGCTCTGGCACCAACTCACATCTTTGCGCCTGTGGTACTTTTCTCCTGACAGTGTTCAAAAAATGGTTCAAATGGGTCTGAGCACTATGGGACTTAACATCTGAGGTCATCAGTCTCCTAGAACTTAGAACTATTCATTTATTTATTTATTTATTTAAATGTCAAGTTCCGTAGGACCAAATTGAGGAGCAAATCTCCTCCTAACTAACCTAAGGACATCACACACGCCCATGCCCGGGGCAGGATTCGAACCTGCGACCGTAGCGGTCGCGTGGTTCCAGACTGTAGCGCCTAGAAGCGCTCGGCCACCCCGGCCGGCTCCTGGCTGTCTTGTTCGGGCGCCACAGTACTCTATACTGAAGGAAAAGAAATCCCAGCACCAAGAAGGCGTTGTGCGAGATAAACGAAAGTTGTTAGGCGCTTTTCTACATCTGAAAGATATCTATTCAAACTAAGAGTGGCGCTAGTATCGCCAGGTCAGCTTTAAATACGCGCTGTAATGATCATTAGCGCTATTTACCTTGGGGATTGGACGTAGTGAGTTGATGTCAGTTTCGAATGGTTTTAAGATGACGAAGACGTCATTATCAACAGTCTCTGAGTTTGAACAAGTTCGTGTACTAGTGCTACGAGGATGTTCCTACGGCAATATTGTACACTACTGGCCATTAAAATTGCTACACCAAGAAGAAATGCAGATGATAAACGGGTATTCATTAAACAAATATATTATACTAGAACCGACATGTGATTACATTTTCACGCAATTTGGGTGCATAGATCCTGAGAAATCAGTACCCAGAACAACCACCTCTGGCCGTAATAACGGCCTTGATACGCCTTTGCATTGAGTCAAACAGAGCTCGGATGGCGTGTACAGGTACAGCTGCCCATGCAGCTTCAACACGATACCACAGTTCATCAACAGTAGTGACTGGCGTATTGTGACGAGCCAGTTGCTCGGCCACCATTGACCAGACGTTTTCAATTGGTGCGAGATCTGGAGAATGTGCTGGCCAGGGCAGCAGTCGAACATTTTCTGTATCCAGAAAGGCCCGTACGGGACCTGCAACATGCGGTTGTGCATTATCCTGCTGAAATGTAGTGTTTCGCAGGGATCGACTGAAGGGTAGAGCCACGGGTCGTAACATATCTGCAATGTAACGTCCACTCTTCGAAGTGCCGTCAATGCGAACAAGAGGTGATCGAGACGTGTAACCAATGGCACCACATACCATCACGCCAGGTGATTCGTCAGTATTGCGATGACGAATACACACTTCCAATGTGTGTTCACCGCGATGTCGCCAAACACGGATGCGACCATCAGGATGCTGTAAACAGAACCTGGATTCATCCGAAAAAATTACGTTTTGCCATTCGTGCACCCAGGTTCGTCGTTGTGTTCACCATCGCAGGCGCTCCTGTCTGTGATGCAGCGGCGAGGGTAACCGCAGCCATGGTCTCCGAGCTGACAGTTCATGCTGCTGCAAACGTCGTCGAACTGTTCGTGCAGATGGTTGTTGTCTTGTAAGCGTCCCGATCTGTTGACTCAGGGATCGAGACGTGGCTGCACGATCCGTTACAGCCATGCGGATAAGATGCCTGTCATCTCGACTGATAGTGATGCGAGGCCGTTGGGATCCAGCACGGCGTTCCGTATTAGCCTCCTGAACCCGCCGATTCCACATTCTGCTAACAGTCATTGGATCTCGACCAACGCGAGCGCCAATGTGGCGATACGATAAACCGCAATCGCCATAGGCTACAATCCGACCTTTATCAAAGTCGGAAACGTGATGGTACGCATTTCTCCTCCTTACACGAGGCATCACAACAACGTTTCACCAGGCAACGCCGGTCAACTGCTGTCTGTGTATTAGGAATCGGTTGGAAACTTTCCTCATGTAAGCACGTTGTAGGTGTCGCCACCGGCGCCAACCCTGTGTGAATGCTCTGAAAAGCTAATCATTTGCATATCACAGCATCGTCTTCCTGTCGGCTAAATTTCGCGTCTGTAGCACGTCATCTTCGTGGTGTAGCAATTTTAATGGCCAGTAGTGTAGAAGGACTTAGCGGGTTCCGACTGGCCACTTGGCACTAACGAGAGGGAAGACGGCCGTATTCGGTGTATGGCTGTCGAGCAATGTATTGCGTCTGCAGCAGCAATTCGAGCAGCGGTTGGCACCACAGAGACACAACGAAGTGTTAAAAATCGATTACTTCAAGGACAGATCCGAGCCAACAAACCTGTAGCGTACATTCCACCGACCCCAAACCAACGCCATTAGCGACTTCAGTGGTGTCAAGCGAGACCTCATCGGAGGGCAAGGGGCGACTTCTTGTGTTTTTCGATGAAAGCTGGTTGTGCCCCGGTGCCAGTGTTGGTTAGAAGGAGGGCAGTTGAGGGACTGCAAGCAACCTGTCTACGTGCTAGAAATACCGGATCTACAACCGGGTTTATGGTCTGGAGTGTGATTTCGTATGACAACAGGAGCACTCTCGTCGTCATTCCACGCACCCTGACTCCAAGTTTGTACGTCAGTTCGGTGATTCGACCTGTTGTGCTGCCATTCATGAGCAGAATTCCATGAAGTGTTTCCCAACAGGATAACGCTCGCCCACATACCGCTGTTGTAACCCAACACGGTCTACAGAGCGTTGACATGTTGTCTCGACCTGGTTCAAATGGTTCAAATGGCTCTGAGCACTATGGGACTCAACATCTGAGGTCATCAGTCCCCTAGAACTTAGAACTACTTAAACCTAACTAACCTAGGGACATCACACACATCCATGCCCGAGGCAGGATTCGAACCTGCGACCGTAGCGGTCGCGCGGTTCCAGACTGAAACGCCTAGAACCGCTCGGCCACACTGGCCGGCTGTCTCGACCTGATCGATCACCAGATATGTCTCCAGTCGAGCATGCATATCATATCATCGGTCGATAACTCCAGCGTTATCCACAACCAGTATTTAATTGTCCTTGTATTGATCGACCAAGTGCAACAGTCATAGAACTCCATCCTACAAACTGACGTCCGGCAATTCTATAGCACAGTGCGTGTACGTTTCCATTCTGGCATTCAATATTCTGGCGGTTACATCGATTATTAACCTACCATCATTTGACATTTACAATGTGTTTTCTCGCGCTTACATTAACCTGTGATCTCTCAACATTAACCACTTAAATATATTACGTAGACAAATGTATTCCTGTAATTTCATTACTCTACATTAATTATTTCTTGCTGTTGGGGTCTTTTCCATACCCTATCTGCCATCTTAACAGATGAAATGTTGTGTTTATTTAGCATAAGTTTCTCTTTTGTCTTCTCCATACTCTTACGGAAAAAATAAAAGGTTCAAATGGCTCTGAGCACTATGCGACTTAACTTCTGAGGTCATCGGTCGCCTACGACTTAGAATAAATTAAACCTAACTAACCTAAGGACATCACACACATCCATGCCCGAGGCAGGATTCGAACCTGCGACCGTAGCGGTCGCTCGGCTCCAGACTGTAGCGACTAGAGCCGCACGGCCACTCCGACCGGCCACTCTTACCGATTGCAGTTGTTTCTCGCATTATATTCTCATTGCATTTTCTCACACTTTCTTGGTGACATGTCGTACTAATTTTGTTTAATGAATCGTATTCTAATTCCAATAACTGTTTACTTGAAACATTCGCTTACTCTTTAATAGACACCTCGTCCGTCTGGGGGTTTTATTTTCTTTTATTCTCTTCATAAATAATATCTTACACTTTTTGTTGCTTGAATAAATATTTATGTTATGCGCTGTCCAATGTCTCTTGTTTCTATGTTTCTTCTTTTCTCAACATTTTCTGTAGACCTTCTGTGACTTATTTGTCCCAAAGTGCAAGTCAGTTGGTCACATCGAATCCGAGGAAGCAATTAATAGGATTAAAAATAAATCTACATCAACACCTACATCAACATGGATACTCTGCAAATCACATTTAAGTGCCTGGCAGAGGGTTCACCGAACCACCTTCACAATTCTCTATTATTCCAATCTCGTATAGCGCACGGAAAGAACGAACACCTATGTATTTCCGTACGAGCTCTGATTTACCTTATTTTATCGTGGTGGTTGTTCCGCCCTATGTAGGTACGTGTCAACAAAATATTTTGGCATTCGGAGGAGAAAGTTGGTGATTGGAATTTCCTGAGAAGATTCCGTCGCAACGAAAAACGCCTTTCTTTTAATGATTTCCAGTCCAAATCATGTATCATTTCTGTGACAGTCTCTCCCATATTTCGCGATAATACAAAACGAGCTGCCTTTCTTTGAACTTTTTCGATGTACTCCGTCAGTCCTATCTGGTAAGGATCCCACACCGCGCAGCAGTATTCTAAAACATGACGGACAAGCGTAGTGTAGGCAGTCTCCTTAGTAGGTCTGTTACATTTTCTAAGTGTCCTACCAATAAAATACAGCCTTTGGTTAGCCTTACCCACAATATTTTCAATGTGTTATTTCCAATTTAAGTTGTTCGTAATTGTAATTCCTAGGTATTTGGTTGAATTTACGGCTTTTCGATTAGACTGATTTATTGTGTAACCGAAGTTTAACGAGTTCCTTTTAGCACTCACGTGGATGACCTCACACTTCTCGTTATTTAGTGTCAACTGCCACTTTTCGCACCATTCAGATATTTTTTCTAAATCATTTTGCAGTTTGTTTTGATCTTCTGATGACTTTATTAGTCGATAAACGACAGCGTCACCTGCAAACAACCGAAGACGGCTGCTAAGATTGTCTCCCAAATTGTTTGTATAGATAAGGAACAGCAAAGGGCCTATAACACTACCTTGGGGAACGCCAGAAATCACTTCTGTTTTACTCGATGACTTTCCGTCAATTACTACGAACTGTGACCTCTCTGGCAGGAAATCACATAACTGAGGCGATATTCCATAAGCACGCAATTTCACTATGAGCCACTTGTGTGGTACAGTGTCAGCCTTCCGGACATCTAGGAATACGGAATCGATCTGAAATCCCCTGTCAATAGCACTCAGCACTTCATGCTAATAAAGAGATAGTTGTGTTTCACAGGAACGATGTTTTCTAAGCCCATGTCGATTGTGTGTCAATAGACAGTTTCCTACGAGGTAATTCATTATGTTCGAACACAATATATGTTCTAAAATCCTGCTGCATATCGACGCTAACGATATGGGGCTGTAATTTAGGATTACTCCTACTACCTTTCTTGAATACTGGTGTGACCTGTGCAACTTTCCAGTCTTTGGGTACGGATCTTTCGTCGAGCGAGCTGTTGTATATGATTGTTAAGTATGCAGCTAATGCATCAGCATACTTCTAAAGGAACCTAATTTGTATACATTCTGGACCAGAAGACTTGCTTTTATTAAGTAATTTGAATTGCTTCACTACTCCGAGGATATTTACTTCTACGTTACTCATGTTGGCAGCTGTTCTCGATTCGAATTCTGGAATATTTACTTCGTCTTCTTTTGTGAAGGCATTTCGGAAAGCTGTGTTTAGTAAATCTGCTTTGGCAGCACTGTCTTCGATAGTATCTCCATTGTCATCGCGCAGAGAAGGCATTGATTGTTTCTTGCCGCTAACATACTTCACATACGACCAAAATCTCTTTGGATTTTCTGCCAGGTTTCGAGACAAAGTTTCGTTGTGGAAACTGTTATAGGCGTCTCGCATTGAACTCCGCTCTAAGTTTCGAGCTTCTGTAAAGGATCGCCAGTCTTGGGGATTTTGCGTCTGTTTAAATTTGGCATGTTTGTTTCGTTGTTTCTGCAACAGTGTTCTAACCCGTTTTGTGTACTAAGGAGGATCAACTCCGCCGTTTGTTAGTTTATTTGGAATAAACCTCTCAATTGCTGTCGATACTGTTTCTTTGAATTTATGCCAATCTGGCCTACACTTATATTACTAATTTGGAATGAGTGGAGATTGTCTCTCAGGAAGGCGTCAAGTGAATTTTTATCTGCTTCTTTGAATAGGGATATTTACGCTTATTTTTCGAGGATTTGGGGATTACAATATTCAAAAAAATTGGTTCAAATGGCTCTGAGCACTATGGGACTGAACATCTGAGCTCATCAGTCCCCTAGAACTTAGAACTACTTAAAATTAACTAACCTAAGGACATCACACACATCCATGCCCGAGGCAGGATTCGAACCTGCGACCGTAGCAGTCGCGCGGTTCCAGACTGTAGCGCCCAGAACCGCTCGGCCACCAGCGCCCGGCTTACAATATTCGATCTCGCTACGACAACCCTGTATTTACTAATTCCTATATTGGTCTTGATGCTAGTTATTAACTCAGGATTATTTGTTGCTAAGAGGTCAAGTGTGTTTTCACAACCTTTTACTATTCGCAATAAATTAAAAGTTATTAAATAGTAGTTTCGCAAACATTTAAGCGTCTTCCAGTTCCTCAGCACACACATTAAGCCGATAGCTACTCTTTTCAAAATGGCTATGTAGCCGCTATTATAACCTGTGTCTTCAAGTTATCTAAGATGTTCATTACTGGAGAAACATACACAGAACCTTTTATGAACTTGCGCAAAAAGAAATCACATTCCGTACTTTTGTGGGAAGATGTGAAGTGCCAAATTAGGTCCCTATCACCCAAACTCATACAGAGTTGTTCAAAAGGTGACTCTAGCATGGAGGGCTGCAGTGGTGTACCGTTTCATTACGAATTCAAACCTAAAACTTCCAACATTGGTTAGAAATAAAATGTTCCGTACAGAGTATTAGTTGCATAAAAGAGATAAGCCATAATCAATTGATGGTTCAAATGGCTCTGAGCACTATGGGACTTAACATCTGAGATCATCAGTCCCCTGGAACTTAGAACTACTTAAACCTAACTAACCTAGGGACATCACACACATCCATGCCCGAGACAGGATTCGAACCTGCGATCGTAGCGGTCGTGCGGTTCCGGACTGAAGCGCCTAGAACCGCTCGGCCACCGTGGCCGTCTCAGTTGATGGATTTTTTGCGTTAAACATGGATAGATGTCTTTTCTTGACAGGAAGCCATACTGTTAGGAGAATCTCTTCCATGGAGGTGAAACTGATGTTTGCCCCGTATTTACTCTTGCGCCAACGTAACTTTCGCACAATGTTGTCCTTCAGACATACAGTTTCAGAAGTACTGTATCTTCCTCAGTTCTGTTCGACTACTGTTCGTCAGCAGAGTTCTTTGATGAGGAAATCTTTCTTCGCCGATGCCTGTCTGCTCTGTTGGCCTTCCTTGCTACTGTGATCCGACATAGCTTCCTCCCTACGTAGTGGAATCTTCTGTTCTTACGCTGAATTCTCCAATTCCTATGCTTGTTGCTTTCCTCTTAGCTCCATCTTTTCCTTGCTTTCGTTTGTGTTCTGGATATACCGAACGTCACGGCTATAGGTACAGGTATTATAATAATCGGTGCCTTAATATGTACCAATTTAAACGCGTTAATTGTTTTTTTTCTCTAGATCTAATAGTCTTCTGCAAAAATATCACGTAATATGCTACTGCTCTTTATGGGCTATGCCTGTCAGTATAGACTGACCGTTTTGTGTCCACACATCCACACTTCAGTAGCTTACCTGCTGCCTAGTGTGAAATAAACTTTAAGAGCTTGCTTCTGCCTTGTGTACTTGGAGGCACCAACCAACCTAAAAATATATCACGTGTAATAGCTATAATTATTAGTGTGCATATGAAGTAAATGTTGGTCTAACGTTGTTCAGTACACTGCCCTAAGTCATTAGCAGAAATATCTGCACTAGTACCCCTGACAACCAGTATGTAGTGTGCCAGGGTTGAAGTTTTGTCAGCGTTGCTTGCAAGCGACATTGTTTGCTGACTAGTTTTGGAAGTCAAGTTAACTCTTGTTATCTGACTGTTCTGTAATGGTTCTGAAGCTGTACGCTGTTTGTTATTATCGCAACTAGATGAAGAACTGAACCGCTTTGATAACATCTGTCATTTCTGCGTATTAATAACAGTCTGTTCCAGAATACGCATTCGAATTTGAAATTGCCGTGTACCATGTGGGAAGCAGTGTAGCGAGAAATAGTAACAGGGAAGCTATCTGGCATATGCTCATTACTTGAAAGTTTGGTATAGACCTCTGATTACAAAAGCTCTGTATATCTAACAGCTTGAAATTTCATCTACTGATCGGAAGCAGTTTAAATTTTGTCTTTCTGGTTTTTGATTTCGTGTTTTAGGGTACGGTTGCAATGATGTATAATTATAAGCAATTAGTTTCCTTGGTAAGCTGTCATTAAAGACTACTGGACAGTTCTCTGCTTGGAATACAAGGGCAATTGCGTTCTCTGTTAGTAACACGTTCGTTGATGTAATTGAAAGAACATTTTGGGGAAGCCATCTTAGTGGGAAGATAACATTTCCAGACTGATGCCATTGTGATCAGTGACTTATCTTGAGCTCAGAGTCTTACATAACCTTGTCTGTTTCATAACCTTGTCTGCTCTATTACGTACGGAATCGAAGAGAAATGGGTCACTGGTCACTGTACTCAGACATAATCTGTAAAATTAACTGTCTCACTGAAGTATTCCTGGTTAACATATCTGCGTGGGATGTCGTATATAAGCACATACATTTGTTTCTAGTTTAGCCAGACGCTCTTGCGTACTAATGATTTTCTTACTATGTCTTCTCAATCAAGTTAATTCATTTTCTCTTCAGTGTTACATTTGGGAATTATTGTAATAAAGGCTTTGTTACAGGTGTAACTCCAAGTTCAATCAATCGCTCCATCCACTATCAAAACGGTCCAGTTGTACAGCTACAATAAGTAATATTTAATTTACAAACGATTGAAGCAATTTTTTCCATACTTAGTCCAATCGTGGTTTAAATCAATAAAGAAACTAACTTATAAATTTTGTTGTCGTTGTTGTAGTCTTCAGTCCACAGACTGATATGGCCCAGCTATCTGCATTAGTCTACGCAGTGCTGGCCTCTTCGTCTCTGTAACCTATATTCTGCTCAACCTGCTTAATGTAGTCAAACCTTGGCCTTCCTCTACAATTTTACCCACTACACTTCGGACCATTACCAATTGACTATCCTTTGACGCCAAAGAAAACGTGCTGAGATTCGATGTAGTACCTCTGTCTATCGATGTAGCCGTCCTATAGCACGATACCTTAAAAATTCCTATTTTTTCCTCGTGTATACCGTTCATAGTCTACTTTTGATTTCCGGACACGGCTACGCTCCAGCCTAAACCTCTCAAAAAGCTACTCCTAACTTCTTTTTCCTAGCTTTCTTCCCATATCTTGTCCGCCCCTGGTGGCTCAATGGTCAGCGTGACGGATTTTCAATCCTCTGGGCCCGGGTTCGATTTCCAGCTGGGTCGGGAATTTTTTCCGCCCAGGGACTGGGTGTTGTGCTGTCATCATCATCCTCATCGACTGCAGGTCGCCAAAGTGGCGTCAGATTGAATGACCACCACCCGGCGAATGTCCTGCCCGATGGGGGACCCTAGCCATGCGACTAAAAAAAAAAAAAAATCCCATATCTTCACAGGGTCGGAACCCGAACGTGGCAGTGTTGCTGGTAGGAGGACTTAGAGAATGATTTTCATGATGTTGACCAGATTACTCTTTGAAATTCCGTAGGTACCAGGGGTGAAATTCAGGGAGCGAAACGCTATTTACAACTTACACAGAAACCAGACAGCAGTTATAAGAGTCGAGGGACATGAAGAGGAAGCAGTGATTGAGAAGTAAATGAAGGAGGGCTACAGCATATCCCCGATCTTATTCAGTCTATATATTTAGCAAACAGTAAATGATACAAAAGAAAAATTTGGATTAGGAATTAAAGTTCAGGGAGAAGAAATAAAAACTTTGACAGCAAACGACTTAGAGCAGTTGAACGGAATGGTCAATGCCTTGAAAGCAGGATGTAAGATGAAGTATTGATAAAGTATTCAGGTATCAACATATAGGTAAACCAATCAAGGAGCTCAGTACACAATATATCCCCTTAGGAATATCTGTCATTGTAACAAAGAGTGTTGGCTTAGTTTGCATACTCTCATTCTCTGTTGAATTACAAATTTATCTTCTGCAATCAAAGCAAATGAAGCATTTATTCAGCGCAGGTAGCACTAAGAATATTGTGTAAAATAGATAACGGTAGAGATCTTTTTAACGATCTAGAAATTTATGTACTCACATACCATAATGCTTAATGTTACTAACAGGATTTCATAGTTCCACACAGACAAGTCCTACGGAACAAGTGTACCTCAAACACGTAACACAGCTATTGAAAAGTACCCCGACCATTTAATCAGCTGGACTGAAATCCGCACATTCAAAATACAGGGGCGATCAAAAGGTTTCCGTTTGAGAGAGGTACTATAGCGTATATGCAACGCAGTGGGATTCCGAAGTTGGTATATATAAGTACGGACATGTATGAGAAACAATCGTATAATTTCCATTCGGAGGCCGCACTAACCTTTCGCCTGCAAGACACTAGAATGATTTTCATTTATACTTTGCCTCCATGGCTAGGCTTCAGCGTGGCGTTATAAACTCTGGTGAAAAGGTATGCAACAGACTCCCACCTAAAATAAAGCAAGCAGTTTGGAATCCCTGTCAGGTCAAAAGAAAATTATAAACGCATCGCATTAACCACTGTTTCTATGATCAAAAGTATCCGGACATCTGGCTGAAAATGACTTACAAGTTCGTGGCGTCCTCCATCGGTAAGGCTGGAATTCAATATGGTGTTGGCCCACTCTTAGCCTTGATGACAGCTTCCACTCTCTCAGGCGTACGTTCAGTCAGGTGCTGGAAGGTTTCTTGGGGAATGGCAGCCCATTCTTCACGGAGTGCTGCACTGAGGAGCGGTATCGATGTCGGTCGGTGAGGCCTCGCAAGAAGTCGACTTTCCAAAACGTCCCAAAGGTGTTCTATAGGATTGAGTTCAGGACTCTGTGCAGGCCAGTCCATTACAGGATGTTATTGTCGATTCCGCCACAGGCCGTGCATCATGAACAGATGCTCGATCGTGTTGAAGGATGCAATCGCCATCCCCGAATTCTCTTCAACAGTGGGGAGCAAGAAGGTGCTTAAAACATCATGGAGGCCTGTGCTGTGATAGTGCCACGCAAAACAACAAGGGGTCCAAGCCCCCTATATGAAAATCACGACCACACCATAACACCACTGCCTCCGAATTTTGCTGTTGGCACTACACACGCTGGCAGATGACGTTCACAGGGCATTCCCCATACCCACACCCTGCCATCTGATCACCACATTGTGTACCGTGATTCGTCACTCCACACAACGTTTTTCCACTGTTTAGTCGTCTAATGTTTACGCTCCTTACACCAAGGGAGGCGTCGTTTGGTATTTACCGGCTTATGAGCAACCGCTCGACCATGAAATCCAAGTTTTCTCACCTCCCGCCTAACTATCATAGTACTTGCAGTGGATCCTGGTGCAGTTTGGATTTCCTATGTGATAATCGGGATACATGTCTGCCTATTACACGTTATGACCCTCTTCAACTGTCGGCGGTCTCTGTTTAGTCAACAGACGAGGTCGGCCTGTACGCTTTTGTGCTGTGCGTGTCCCTTCACGTTTCCACTTCACTTTCACATCGGAAACAGTGGACCTAGGTACATTTAGGAGTGTGGAAATCTCGCGTACATACGTATGACAAGTGACACCCAGTCACCTGACCACGTTCGAAGTCCGTGAGTTCCGGGGAGCGCTCCATTCTGCTCTCTCACGGTGTCTAATGGCTACTGAGGTCGCTGATATGGAGTAACTGGCAGTAGGTGGCAGCACAATGCACCTAATATGAAAAACTTATGTTTTTGCGGGTGTCCGGATACTTTTGATCACATAGTGTATGTGACTGTGAGGACTCAAGGATGGAAAAGTTCTGTTAGCTTCATTGAAAGCTGAACTGTTCACTGCAGTGATGCGTGAGAGATAGAGTATTGCAAATTGTTATTACAGATAAATAGGTAACTATTTGCTTTGGAAGAGATCAATGTCATGAAGTAAATGTTACGATTCCAACTGGAAATAAACAGCAGATATTTAACAAACCTGAGGAAGCAACAGTTTTTTTTCCAAATTAGAACCTTTCTTTCTAACCTATGTGGTTAAATTTAGCTGGCATAAGTACCAATATCATCAAGCAGTATAGTGATGGTTCACTGTTAGAAGTTTTCTATGACTGCTTGTCTTTAGCTAATTCCTAGTGTTGGGGACTAGGAAGCACGATGAATGAATGAATGAACAAATCAGTTTGTAGCAGTGACAGGCCACAACGAAGCCCACATCGTAGAAAAAAATCCCTAATTCGATTTAAAATAAGAAGTTGGAGAACTAGTAGCACTTGATGTAAAAACACACTTATGTTAATGCTGCAGTGCATAAAGTATCTTGTTCATGTTAAGCTATGTATTATATTCAGAAGATAGTCCGAATTTTCGGCGAAATCTTCAAAATGTGTGAATGCCTTTATTTTAAATCACATTTTTTTTTTCGTAACTGAGCAGCTCATTTGCACTGGTTCATTTCGTCCAAATCTGAGAAAGGTAAATTGTATGTTTAGTCATTTTGAAAAATCTACAACTGGGAGAACATGTGCAAAGAAATATCTGAATACGTTACCAAATGTAAGGCTCATGAGAGGCCTTATATACAGCAGGCTACATGGATGACGGATATAGAGATTCGACACCCTTAAATAACAGACTACTCGAAGTTCACGAACTGACGCCACAGGTAACTGTGACTGTCGTTTTTGGGCTAAAAACAGGGGGCGCTGTTTCAGCAGTGTGTGGAAACCCTGTATTTATTGTAGTCATCTCTGCTTGTCTTCTCCATACAAACGGCCCAACTGCTCTGGTTCGTAACAGCAGCTCGTATTGTAGCTGATCTGACCAGCAAAAACTAGTATTTGCTAAGTGAAGCAATAGTTGATGGTGTAAATATCGTCGGCAGACTTTCGTACTGTAATATTATATATACTACTTTGAGTTTTAACTAAGGAAGTATCTCTGGTGTACGAGAAATATTCAAGAATATTTGTTAGTTCACGCTTAGTTATCACTTAGTTATCACTTTTTCTAAGCACGAAGAAAACTGCAGATCACGAATATGAGCAGACTTAGATACCTGGCGAAAGACAACCCTGTCCTAATTGTCGAGATGTAAAGTCTGGCGGTGTGTTGTAGTTACGGTACGCAGAAATGTAATTTGAGTGACACCTACTTAAATACCATCATGGTACTGTCTGCCACATCAACGCAGTATCAAACGAGAACCTGGTGCTGGCTATGTATTTAAAAGAGGTTAGGCCGAAAAGCATAGTAGGGCTGTCAGTGTTGCTTGAACTTTCCTTGTCATAAATCCGGCAGTAGCGTGTGACTGTTGTCTTACGAACAGTTCAAGATCGCTTTCTAATTATGCCAATTTCCCTAGCCTCTGTATGGTCATAATAACAATGTCACGTGTTGCAACACCCCCTAAGACAGCTGCATCCCCCGCTCCCCACCGTGACGTCACACAATGATCCAACTGTGCTAAGTCCAGAGATATCTGGATCCCCGGAAGTGTTCGTTCGGCTCGCTGCATGTTCAGTTATCAAATTATGTAATTATCCTGCTGCCGTCCCCTGGATTCTGTGATGTATGTCATAATTTCATCAGATGATGGCGCTGTCTTCTGGACATGAACCCTGAACCTTGTGCCCTCGTCAGGATACAATACATTCACTAGACATGATGAACCTGTAAAAAAAATTACAAGAGTACATAAAATTTGTGGTGGATACATACCGAATACATCGTCAACAGCGGAATGTATCCCGACAAGTTTAGGTGCGTCATTACCACCTGTGAGAGCAAATAAATAAAATTGTACTTACCAGTACAGCTACGGTGAGAGTCGTTAGCGTCTTGTGAACGTTCTGTACTGCGTCATTTGATAGCTAGCTTTACAAGGTGCTTCCTACTGACCTTGAGAGAACGCCCGCATGAACCCATGTTCAGATGCTGGTGTTTGCAACTTTGGAGGGGGAAGAAGAAGAGGAGGAGGAGAAAGAGGAGAAGGAACAAGTTTTGAAACAAACTAAGCGAAAAGATGTAACTATCGTGGCACACAGAAAAAAATACATTAACACTTGTATTACTATGCTCCACTATGTTTCCCACTGGTTTTTCAGAAACTCGCTTTGTAAAAAATATACATACAGTCGTCCAGTATACAACCACGCATCTCAGAAACGCCTGCACAAAAATCAATATAGAGGGTGTCTGGGAAGTCGGGACGAATGTTAAAGTGCTATAGAACATACAAAATTTAATGAACATGTAATGTCTCTTTTCAAACACATGAAGTAATTTCTCCGATTTACGTACGAAAAATTATAACTTCCATACGACCACCCAAGGCCGCGCGGCAATGAGCAATGCGTTCATTGAAGTTCTCGATCACAGTTCACAAACGTCTGGTTGGAGGCCGCTAATAACCCTTTTAATTTTATACTTCAATTGGTGTATTGTTTGTGGTTTGTTCACGTACACTTTTGATGGTTGTGCCCTTCCCAAAAAAAAAAAAAGTCACAAGGCGTAAGATCGCTTGATATGGCAGGCCATTCCAGGTTGTCACGCAAAGAGATAATTTTTTAGGAAATTTTTCATTCAGCAGAGTTCGGTTCACTGGATGTGTGACATGTCGTACCACCTTGTAGAAACAAAAAATCATCATTTTCTTCAATAAGAGGGGAAACCATTCAGAAATCATTCTTCACTAAAAACCTCCAACCTGATACGACCATGGTCGATGTATAAATCTCTCCCCTGACGTTTCGTGCAACGCTGACGTCCAAATTTTATCCAGCATAGATGTCAGCATTGCACCGGAAGCGTGACGATCGAACACTTTTAATCGAGAATGTTGGCATTACCAGAGACAGTCTCACAGCCGACGCCACGTGATGGACAGTGGCACCTTCTGCACTGCCTATAAAATCAGCACTTCCTCGAGTTCTCTTTTCAGTTCGCCGCTTTACCTCGGAGGATGTCTCCCGCAGTCAGAGACGAAACGTCAGCGGTGAGATTTATACATCGAGCACGATCTATCAGCCCGAAAGTTTTAAGTGAAGACAACATCGGCCGTGAAAGCCTACATTGTATGATCAGTCAGAAAGCATGTTTCGGTAACGGTCACCTTTCACAGTGAGGACAGCTCGCTCTTCATTTTCAAAAAAGTGCGGGCCGACCACGACTCCCGCCCAGAACTCACACCAAACAGTCACGCGTTGTGAATGCATCTCATGTTACGCAGTCACTCGCGGAATTTCGCTACCGCAAATTCTGCAGTTCTGTTTATGAACGTACCCACTGAGGTGGAAGTGCGCCTCATCTGACAAAATTATTCATTTTGTGAAGTTCCCATTCTCCCGCTTTTTATTTCATGAAAATTGGGAAGAAAAGTGTTCGAAATACAAAAACATGCTTATCTTTCGTAAATAGAGCGGTAGTGTGACCTCCGAGAGACCAGATGAGAAGAAAAGTCCATGCCAACTAAAAACGCGACTATCTGTAAGTAATCACTTATTTACATAAAAAGCGAGAAGTTAATTCTTTTATAATCTACGAATCATACACATCAAAGCAAAAGTTTACTGTTACTGTATCATTATAGATACCACTGATGATGCCTTAAAGTGACAAAAGGCGAAACGCGTCTGGGAGAATAAAATACAGTGTACCAAGACAAGGCGTTTTTTTATTTACAAAACAAATATGCATGTGCTTGCTGCGGAGAATGGCCACGCAAACAAACTCGATACAAAAATCAACTAACGTCAATTGAGATCCACTTTCAGCAGAACACAAGGAACATTTATAAAATATTCAAAAATAGTTTAAAGCAGTATACACCACCAAGTTTGCAGTTTATAGATCCAAAAACACAAAAGACTGAATATAATAACACAGAAAGCTGCAGAATACTTGCGGACTACTTCAAAGAATTACAGAACCGCGAACCACCAAGAGAAGAATTTCATTTTGATAATTCAGTCCAGATACAACCAAATACAAAGCCAGCAACAACAGTGGTAATCAAAGAAATCATAAAACAACTTAAAAATAAAGCATCAGCAGGAGACAATATAGTTGCAGAATTGTGGAAACATTCTAGTGGCAACATTATTCCATATATAACAGAAATTATATGTACGTATAATTCCATGTATAAGATGAACATCAACAAAAGCAAAACGAGGATAATGGAATGTAGTCGAATTAAGTCGGGTGATGTTGAGGGTATTAGATTAGGAAATGAGACACTTAAAGTAGTAAAGGAGTTTTGCTATTTGGGGAGCAAAATAACTGATGATGGTCGAAGTAGAGAGGATATAAAATGTAGACTGGCAATGGCAAGGAAAGCGTTTCTGAAGAAGAGAAATTTGTTAACATCGAGTATAGATTTAAGTGTCAGGAAGTCATTTCTGAAAGTATTTGTATGGAGTGTAGCCATGTATGGAAGTGAAACGTCGACGGTAAATAGTTTGGACAAGAAGAGAATAGAAGCTTTCGAAATGTGGTGCTACAGAAGAATGCTGAAGATTAGATGGGTAGATCACATAACTAATGAGGAGGTACTGAATAGGATTGGGGAGAAGAGGAGTTTGTGGCACAACGTGATCAGAAGAAGGGATCGGTTGGTAGTACATGTTCTGAGGCATCAAGGGATCACCAATTTAGTATTGGAGGGCAGCGTGGAGGGTAAAAATCGTAGGGGGAGACCAAGAGATGAATACACTAAGCAGATTCAGAAGGATGTAGGTTGCAGTAGGTACTGGGAGATGAAGAAGCTTGCACAGGATACAGTAGCATGGAGAGCTGCATCAAACCAGTCTCAGGACTGAAGACCACAACAACAACAACAATAGAAATTATGACAACAAACAGCCTACCATCGTAATGGACCACGGCATTAACACACCCTCCACATAAAAAACGAAAGAAAACTGATCCTAACAGAGAGGGATCTCGCTCTTACCAATGACATATAACATATTGTCCATGGCACTTTTAAAGAGAGCTGAAGGAATACTCGACCCACAACTAGTTAGCATCAAGCAGGATTGAGGATGGGAAAATCTTGTGCAAAACAAATACTAAATCTAAAGAGCATATTAATAGAAATAAGAAAAATCAGAAACATGAAATATGTGATAACTTTGCAGATTTTAAAAAAGCATGTGACTCAATTGATAGCAATACACTGATGAACATGTTAAAGGAATTCGGACTCGACAATAAAACAGAAATAATTAAAGGAACTTTAATAAACAAAACATCAAAAGTAAAATTGGTGGGGTAACTGTCAAAATCTTTTGAAATAAAATCAGGAATAAGACAGGGTAGTGAGGCATCGAGAAAATCTATCAATAGTAACGGTGTTCAATAAAGAAGAAACCAAAATAAAATGAAGCTAGACTGTCTAGCTTCGCAGACAATATGACATTAGTGGCTCGTTTGATAGTGGTAAAGAACGGATCACAGAAATACAGAAACAAGCAGAAAGATAGGACCAAAATTATAATTTGAAAAATACGTTTCATGACGAATATCAGTGATGCCCCTGCAGGTCTTAAAATTCATAACACAATATCTAAAACAAAGTGTTTTAAAAACTAGCAGAATGGATAAAAAGCAACACAAAAGAAAAGATAGCCATAGGAAATAGAAAACATAAAATGGAAAGGACATTCCAAATGATAAACATATATAACAAAAAAGTTTTCGCTCGAACACAAAACTTAAAGACACCATCAAACAGTGGTAAAGCCTGAAATACTGTGTGCAGCAGACACAAATAAACCAAGATTTACAGGGCTTGAAAACTAGAAAAAGTTGAAAGAATAATTCTAAGGAAGATACTGGGATCTAGAACTAATTCTAACGTTGAACACAAATTAAGATCAGAGAACTCTCTTTAAAAGTGGAAAACCCAACTCAGGTAACGAGGAAAAATAAACTACAGTTTTGTGACTACATATACCGAATGGATACTAACAGACTGACCAAGCATATCTTCAATTTCCTACAGAGCTAGAAATCCAAACCCAAAGGGTTCACTGAAATTGTCAAAGTCATGAATGGGCATAACAGGTAACAGAACAATTTTCAGAGAAGCAACACAAAAGGCAGGACTTCGGGAAAGAAAGAAGCCTGCAAAAGGAAGAAAGTGGACCCAAGAAGAAAAGGAACGACAATCTCACAGGATGAAGGAAATGTATGAGCAACGAAATTAAATACAAAGAAAGTTTATTTATCGTACCCTCCAAAAGATTTATTCGAATAAATAAATATGTAATCATCTATAAAAATTTACAAGTGACCAAAAAAATGTGGTGCATACGTACCGAATACATCATCAACAGCGGAATACTCGTATACCTAGTCAATTTTGGGCTTGTCATTACCATCTGCGAGTGCCAATAAATAAAACTGGCCTTACCAGTACGAGGGTGGTGAGAGTCACTACTGCTCCGAGATCCGTATGTACTGTGTTGTTTCATGATGAGAAATACGTCATCACTGACTCTGCATAGGTCTCGTATACACTCACTAGGAACCCTTTGGGTGTGAGGTCGCAAAAGGCCAATGATATTGAGGGCATTCGACGCCCCTCAGATTGTCTACCGTGCAACCACAATATTAGCTACTAACGGTAAACGGAAACAGGGGGCGGGACTGGACGTGTCCAGCGGTGGGCACAGCGTGAAGCTACGGAGCGTAGTTGAACTGCTTAGACGACGAGTAATTCACGTAAGTGCTACAGTGTTCGTGGTGTTGACACAAAGCAGAGCAATGACAACGATAATCAAAGCAAACGTTGCATTACATCTATAACAACGTATGTTGAAGTTGAAATTTCGTCACAAAGGAACCCAAGGTACTTCGTAGAGTGAGAAAGAAGTGGCAGATGAAAAATTAGCGTTTCTGCAAGATGAGTCAGAGGAACGTGTGGTGTCGTTTATAATCGACTGTGCGGACAATGTACATGAGGAGTACAATGATGACGATACGTGCTTAACAAGTGAAAGTGATATTTAAACAGGTGTCGAACCATGTACTTCATCATCTTTGTTGGACAGGGGGCCAAATACCCTATCTCTAGTGAAAGGTAGTAAAAGACAATCGTTGTCCAAGGAGCGGTTACTAAATGTAATTAAGTGCATGGAAGAACAACCGCAGCATAATAAAAAGCAAATAAGAACAGATTTCGAATACGAAACTTCATGGTAGGTTAAAAGTGTGTGCCGAACAGAGACTCGAACTCTGGACCGTTGCCTTTTGCTGGAAAGTGTTCTACCCTCTGAGCTACGCAAGCACGACTCAGAACCCGCCCTCACAGCTTCAATCCTGTCAGTACCTCGTCTCCTACCTTCCAAACTTCACAGAAGCTCTTCTGCGGTAGAGCACTTGCCCGCGAAAGGCGAAGGTCCCAAGCTCGAATCTCGGTCCGGCACACAGTTTTAATCTGCCAGGAATTTTCATATCAGCGCACACCCCGCTGCAGAGTGAAAATCTCATTCTACATTTCGAATACGTTAGCAGGAATATGACAGAGTAGTGCCTTAGAAAAACTACGGATACTCAAGGGAGGAGAAGGCACGTTTGCTACAAGACACTGGTGTTTGCGCGTTTCGAGGATGCTCGGATCGAATTGCGCACGACGTAGATTACAGTTTTTTCATGTGGTTGCATAATTTCAAACAGAGCTACAGAATTGGAAGACATAAGATAACGAAATTTCAAACAAAGCGTCAAGTTGACGATGCGCAGCAAACTCCGGAATCGGACCAAAAATTTGTACATGAGATAAACAACTTATCCTATAGTTGAAAAAGGATATTTTTGAATTCTGAGAAATCGGGATTTGAAGAGGAAATGCATATGAAAGGAACCATGGAAATTACAGGCATCAAAAACAACTAACGTCAAAGCCTTAAGGCATTAGTATACAATTATGCTGACTGTTAAACTGGGTGGCAAATAGGCTGGAAAGTTATTTATTGTGCTGTTGGAGGTTGGAGGTGCTCTACGCCTACGAATCTTTCTCGTGTGCTTGATTTTGGAAAGCCGGTAGGGAATATCTGTGTCATAGCAAGCAAGAGTGGGAAATGGACGTAAGAGAACGATTACTATGGTTTGAGCACTGCTTTTGACCAATAGCTGTTCAGGACAGCTGCTTTTGTTTCGTTCCTGGTCTGTGTGTCAAAATCATAGTCCTTTACAGCAAACTCTACCCCCCGAAAAGCGTGTGACTGCAATTCATACTACCAGGAACCAATGGACAAATTCGGCCTCCTGATGTTTCTTCTTTCCCTGTATATAAAACATATTGTCGGAGTACAAAGATGAGCCAAAACATTATGACGGCCTGCTTCCAACAGTTTGTTGGTAGGTTTGTGGAGGTATGTGGCATTAGATGTCTGCGGGCAGGTCTTGTAATTAGCGTAAAATAACGGATCGCTGAGTTGCGTACGCGGTTATGGCGCCCGATAGCGATTCTGTCTCCGAGACACGGACTGTTATACTGTTGAAAGGTGACATGGCCGTCGGGGAAGACATCAAGCATGAAGGGATGGAGGTAGTTCGCAGCTATCAGGGTGTCTTCGATTACTACCACAGGACCCATGCAAGCACAGGAGAATGTATCCCATAGTATAATACTGCTCCCACCAGCCCACGGCCGTGATACAATGCACGTTTCGAGCTGCCGTTCACATCTCTGACGGCGTATATGGAGATGACCATCGACCCAGTGTGGCAAAAATGTGATTCACACGAAGAGCCGACACGTTTCCATTATTTGACGGTCGAATCCTGAAGGTCCCATGCGTACTGTAATCGTAACTGACAATGTCGTTGGGTCAACGGTTGTGGGTGTTCTGCTGCGGAGCCCCATGTTCAACAATGTACGATGAACATTGTACTCCGAAACACTTGTGCGTGCACCAGCATTGTGCTCTTTCGGCAGAGATGCCACTGATCGCACCTGTCCTTTACAGAGCAGCGACGCCTCCGAACCCCACGTTCTGTGAAGAGTCGTGTACGTTCAACGATTTAGCTGTACTGTCCCTCTACCTCATTCCGTAGATTCTCGCGACAGTAACACTTTAACATACGAAAAGTTTCACCCTTTTCAAGGTACTCGTTCACAGGCTCTGCGTAATAATAATCTACTCTTTGTTAAAGTCACTAATCTCATTGGAATTCCCCATTTGCAGCCCATGTCTTCGCTTGGGTCATCCCTCCGTCCGTGTCTCCTCCGCTTTAGTACTTTTGTCACCGCGTCACGTTCCAGCAAAGCCAACAGGTAGCATCCAACGCTGCGGTGGTCAATGGTCATAATGTTTCGGCTTATCATTTTATCTGCAGCTATGCCTTAAAGTATAGTTACTTTCACAATAAGCTCCACAACGGACTGTTTCGCATTCAGTTGACGCCGCTAGATTGCATCAGTTCTCATCACTCCGTTCCCCAATATCATTCTAACGCATTCTTCAAGAGAGTGAATACCTAGCTGAACTTCCTGCACTGTTTGTAACTCGTAAAAAATCCGCTTTCGATCTAGATTGTGCGAACTTTCGTGTTCACTGTGACTCGTCATTTTTCGTTCGGTGTTCATGCTGGAAGTTAATGATTTGTTTCTAAAATTTATTGAATGTCAACGCTGTCCATTGCGTGAAGTGTAATACATACATCCCACAGGCTAATTTCTGCATCTCCTACACATTCATTTACTGTCGCCCTCCTGATCCACATGGTGAGCAATTAGTAGCTGATTTTTCTCGTCTCATAATTGTTTATACAACATTTTAAAATGAGCTTTACTAAATATTGAATTTGCGACCTCGCTCTCAACGGGTTCCTTGTCAGTATAGAAGGATGGAAAGCAACTTCAGTCGTGCTGGAGGGAGTTCGCTTACGTAACATCAGTGTGCGTGTGAGAGAGACGTTTTTACACACACACACACACACACACACACAGCCGCGCTACGGAAAAGAAATGAGTACTTTATAACGTCTGCCTACTTGTATATACAAATAAAAAAAAGCTACTGCAACTCATATCTGATAAACTGCAAAGGTGGAGTTAATAAATTACATGATCCGTTTCATATCGCTGGTTCGTTAATATATTTAGATCCTGCAACCCAAAATCAT
Organism: Schistocerca americana; assembly: GCF_021461395.2. Taxonomy (NCBI): domain Eukaryota; kingdom Metazoa; phylum Arthropoda; class Insecta; order Orthoptera; family Acrididae; genus Schistocerca; species Schistocerca americana. Next base: position 537,313,377 of record NC_060124.1, read on the forward strand.
TTGCCGAGTATAGTTACAAGAAAATACACAAATCCGTAGAATACGTATACTGCGGAATACATAGCATTACTGTCCACCTTTCTGCTCTTCACTGTCTCCAGATCTGCGCTTACAACCGAACAGATGCTACGGTCGCAGGTTCGATTCCTGCCTCGGGCATTGATGTGTGTGATGTCCATAGGTTAGTTAGGTTTAAGTAGTTCTAAGTTCTAGGGGACTGATGACCTCAGCAGTTGAGTCCTATAGTGCTCAGAGCCATTTGAACCATTTGAACTCTCCGCAGACAAAAATCGTTAGCATGCACGTAGCGGATGCAGCAACAGCTGACTTGCGGCACTTACCACACATACGAATCGGACCTATATCTGACGATACTATGTGCACTTACTTATTCACGTAGTAAGCATTGTCCTCGATGGGCAGCTAACTCGAGATTTTAACATTAAAACAGCAATCCAGCTCATTCTACGCCCTAACTTTGTTACCTGTACTGCAAATGGTTGCAATGTTCGATAGATATGGACTGAATGTAAGAAAGACCTCCTGAGGCAGTCTCGTCCTCGCCATAGCGTTGGTAAACTTTTCAAATTTAAAACTCCTTGCTAACTGGCACTGAGCATAGTAGGATAGTGGTAAATCGAACAAGTGAAAAACAGTTTCAAGAAGCGTATTAATAACGTAGATAATGTTGGAAGCTGGAGAAATGAATTAAAATTTGTGCCACGGCTGGGACTCTCTAAGTTGGGTAGCTAGTGCAGCAGTGTTGTCCATAGTGATGCAGTCCCCTAATGGTCAGCATTTCTGCCGGATAACTAAAAGGACCAAGGATCGATTCCTGGCTGTATTGCACATTTTAATTCGTTTCTTTAGCTTCGAGCATTATCGTAGATAAAGACGAGACTTAAATGTCTCCGGGAAAAATTGATTGTAGTACCGTAGAACTGCACTTCGCTGGACGGATCCATGAAGCTTCACTGCTCTCACCGTAAATTTCTAATTTCATTGTCAAAATTCTATTTACAAGATATCCAACAAAAGCTTGCCACCTGTGGGATAATAGGAATACCGTTGAGGGCCTGCATCGTAGTCTTTATAAAGCTGTTAACGGTGACAGCATCCGTCTAACGTTTCTCCTTCAACTTCCTGGCAGATTAAAACTGTGTGCCCGACCGAGACTCGAACTCGGGACCTTTGCCTTTCGCGGGCAAGTTTCATATCAGCGCACACTCCGCTGCAGAGTGAAAATCTCATTCTGGTTTCTCCTTCAGTCGGTAGCAGAATGGCACAGCGGGGGGAGGGGCGTTCGATGAGTTCAAAATGGTTGAAATGGCTCTGAGCACTAAGGGACTTAACTTCTGAAGTCATCAGTCCCCTAGAACTTAGAACTACTTAAACCTAACTAACCTAAGGACATCAGACACATCCATGCCCGAGGCAGGATTCGAACCTGCGACCGTAGCGGTCGCGCGGTTCCAGACTGAAGCGCCTTTAACCGCACGGCCACACTGGCCGGCGTTCGATGAGTACAATACGGTTATTTTTAGTTACACATAGGAAAAGAATGTGGGAGAAACAAGAGTGGATATATTTTAATATGCACGTATTCAGTTAAAAAAATACAGCAGAGTTATAACAAACTTCATTCGGTGACAATTCCAACGTCGGTCAGATTGTCTTTGTCGCTGTCGGACACCTACATCGTCGTCGATCATTGTTATAAGGTGACGAGGTAGGAACACTTTTAAATTGTCATACTCCAACAATCCAGTTGCACCATATTGAGTGTTTAGTCTTTAGCACTGAGCAGCTCACAATTTTTATGGCTTTCATATTCAAAGTCTATTACTCAAAGCGATTAATGAAAACTCAATTCTTTTTCAATGACATTGGAAGCTTAGTTTAGTATCTTTATTTAGTTTACTATCATCATATCAGGCTATTTTTACTCTTCTGTGTATTCCTTCTTTCTGTCAATCTACCGTGACTGAAAAAAACCCTCTCAAACTGACCTGATACTTTCTACCTTTTTTTCTTTCGGTGTGTTGACCATATACTCACGTTAAGCTTTATTATAACTGGTTTGCAGTTTGTAATCTACCCCTCCCTCCTTTGTTGTTGTCACTACTATTGTCGGTGGTAAAGCCTTTTCACAAAAATACTTCTTTTTTTGCAGTTGGCTCCAGTTCTTCATGTCTAGGAGTCTCATTCTTTAAACTGACATTTTCACATTTAAGGTTCTCATGTCACAACAGACGTAAATAGAGTTGATTAATCTCTGTGTAGATTTTTTTTTAGTTTATTTGCTTCACATTTTACTATACCACACTGTATTCTGATTTTTCACATTAGCAAAGGTGAAATTACATCGTTCTTCCAAAATACAAAATCACGTCCGATCATGTCAGAGTCGTGCCCACTATTACTTCCTCACTCTGCGATAGTAAAAATATTCCAGAGAGTTTACAAATTTTCTTGACAAATGAATTTCTGCTAATTTGTAAATGAATCCAGAAATAAACGTAATAAACAGTACCATATTGCGTAATTAATAATAGAAATTTTAAGTCTGCCAAATATTTCGTAATTTCAAATGTTTTTAAAAAAATAATTTTCGCTGTTCATACACAGCTAGTACATATTATTTGAAACAACGAAAATAAAGTAATTCAGTTGAATAGTTTTTAGCTTGAAATATAATATATCGTGTATCAAATTATATGAGATTTTTCAGATAAACAGTTGAAATAATAGTGACCTGTCCAAAATTCGAAAATTAGTTCTGGTATCGACTACTTCTATTGAGGAAAAGTAACGCTAGAGGTGGGTGTCCCTTTACAAGTTCTTCTAACAAACTTCATCCAGTAAGTCATTCGGTTTGATGAGTGACGGCTGCACTAGAAGGAAACACTACAGTGTAATCGGGAACACTTTAGTTCAGTAACATGGATTTCCTCTTCTGCGAAATCTTTATCCTTCGTAAGAATCGCAAACAAACACTTGAAAATCCACATAGATACCAATTTTATATTGTGTGTTGATGATCCCTGTGATCGAAACCGGTAAAGAATTGAGAATAATGTGTATTGATGAAGGGTTAAATGCATTTCATTTTTACGAAAATGGTTCAAATGGCTCTGAGCACTATGGGACTTAACTTCTGAGGTCATCAGTCCCGTTGAACTTAGAACTACTTAAACCTAACTAACCTAAGGACATCAGACACATCCATGCCCGAGGCAGGATTGGAACCTGCGACCGTAGCGGTCGCGCGGTTCTAGACTGTAGCTCCTAGAACCGCTCGGGGTTGCGTTAAGTCATAAGTAAATTCGGAGACGGTGTTTCTTTCACTTCGACATTTAGCAGAATAGACGTTTATATCATTTGGTACGAGGTTTTCTAGTGAAATATAAACACGCTTCACAAATCCATTTATTTCGAAGTCTTTTGACATCTGGTAGGATAGATGTACGTACTGCACATTTCTGGTGGTACATACGAATGCGCAAAAAGAATTCTAATATATTTAGAAACTATTTTTCACATGGCTGAAATTCGCAGCGTGCAAGTGCTGCCACGTTTGACAATAACTGTTTTACATGTGTTACTTACACGATTCATAATTGTTCAGATTATACGTAATGGTGTACAGTAGAAGACCTTCAAAGGATCTGCAGATGTTACCGCTACCAGCGGGTGAGTTGAAATCATTGCGGGACATCTAGCGAACAGGACCTCTGCGATTCCACACGCCCCCTTAAATTGCCACTTCCGCGATCGATGGGTTTCAGTATACTTCGTTAACATTTAGTTAGAACATCTTAGCCGAACTTCACATTTGTGAGTAGTTTTTCCATTTACGATGAAAGTTTTAACAAAGTGGTAGCTAGCGACAGGTTATAAATAATATTCTCGTTGCACATTTTCTTTAACACTTGGCTATTGTGCTGTGCTACGGTCTTAAAACAATATTGCGTTCATCGTGGACACGTCGTAAACATCGACCGAGTTCGTCTTACCTAATTTCATATTAGTGGGTAGGTTTGCCATATATGATGAAACCTTGCCGGAAGCGGGAAATAACAACAGTTTAAGGAAAACATTCTCAAAGAAACGGTTCAAATGGCTCTGAACACGATCGGATTTAACTTCTGAGGTCATCAGTCCCCTAGAACTTAGAACTACTTAAACCGAACTATCCTAAAGACATCACACACATCCATGTCCGAGGCAGGATTCGAACCTGCGACCGTAGTGGTCGCGCGGTTCCAGACTGTAGCGCCTAGAACCGCTCGGCCACCCCGGCCGGCAAATCATTCTCACTACACATCTTTCTGTAACACTTGGCGATTGTACTGCGCTACAGTTTTAAAACAATATTAACTTCTTCATGGCTTCATATATTATTAAGAGCACTGAAGACATCATGAAACTGATGCGGTAGAGCGACTCCCATCGTCAAACAATACCGCGTTCATCATGACTTCACATACTGTTAAGAAAGTACGGTTTTCGGAACAATGTTCAGTTATTCATCAGAACTGTATCTTGCTGTAACATGGGGTAAATTGTTACAATATTAAAGATTAGGAAGGGACCATGTTACAATTTTGTCTGACGGTTATCTATACCCTAATATAAAATACCTATATATGAGAGAAGTTGTTACAATTCCTTATTTTTATTTTGTTGTGGCGGGTATCATGGAAAAAAATGAAAAGAAGACAGACAAATGCAAAATACCAAAAGAAACATGGTGAGGCGCCAAAAATAGTTATAGCCGATTCATCACTGAGGACGGTCGCTACTAATGTGGAACAAAGTTCATGACACTACACCGATTCCGTCAGAAAATGAAAACGTCTGTACCTAGTTTTGAATTTATTACTGAATCCTAATTCTCTCATTAAATTACACCTCACTATAGGGTTAATGCAATAACGTAACTGCGTGGGATACGTCTAAAGCATATTGCACACACCTCGGCATCCAAGTTTCAGGTCTAAAGAGTAGCGTAATTGTCTGATAACGTCATACGTAATTAATAATGTGTTCATCTAGGGGAAATCTTAATAAGTGAGATAGAAGCGTCTCATACACGTGCTATATGGGTGAACTTAACATGTGCAAACCAGTGAAGACATACCCTCGTAAGCGCAATCGTCTGGTAAAATCACAACTGCGTAACAGATCAAACCGAAAAACTGTAGTACATACACCTGAAGAATAATTATTTGATGAAATTATGACATGCATCTAAAGCATGTTGAAGCATAGCACAGAGTCCTGGGTTCAGATGCATTGGGGAGCGTAATTATCTGATAAAATGAAGATATACATCTCAGGATCCGGGGACCAGCATCCAGGGAACAGAAAAATTGTGTGATCAAATCATACGTTATTATTTGATGATATTACGACATACATCTCAAGATCCAGGGGACAGCATCAGGATAATTACATAATTTGATAATTAAATGTACAGGGAACCGAACCAACACACCTAGGAATCCATAGATCTCAGGACTCAGCGCCGTTGGGTCATTAGTGTGACGTCACGGCGGAGCGTGGGACACGTAGCCGCCTCAGCAGGTGATCCATCATGTGACATTGTTGTTGTTATGGCAATATTGAAGCTGGGGCAACTGGAGTAACGAGAAAGTGAACTTCCATTGTCCGTAAAAGAACAGTTCTACTCTACTTCCGGCATTATATAAATCTATATCATTTGGAATATTTTTTGTTAACATAACAATGATAATGTTACGTTAAACTCAGGATCCAGCATTAAACTCTGGTCTGGAATGACATCTTCACACAGCAGGAAGCTGCTATGATTTTTTATATTTGTAACTACCTGCACTCATAGAAACCTTGATATAGTGTTGTAAATATATTAGTTGACAACAGACTGAACTGACGTGCAGACATGATATTCAGTAGAGCCGGCTATTATACGTCACTCATTGTCTAATGTCAATGAAACGCATGACCATGTTAAATTTTTAGTACTATATCGGCCTGACGAAAACCTACGATTGAATGAAGACGGAAATAAAAATTATATGGTTGCACTATCGGTCGGAGAATGACATTCACGTATCATACAGCCGTTACGGCGCATTCCATGACCACCAGCGGCATACGCCAGGCCAACATAATGCCACCCCAAAACAGCAGGGAACCTCCACATTGCTGCACTCGCTGGACAGTGTGCCTAAGGCGTTCAGCCTGACCGGGATGCCTGTAATCAAGTCTCCGACGATTGTCTGTCTGAAGGCATATGCGACACTCATCGGTGAAGAGAACGTCATGCCAGTCCTGAGTGGTCCATTCGGCATGTTTTTGAGCCCATCTGTACCGCGCTGCACGGTTGCTGTGGTTGCAAAAGTGGATCTCGCCATGGACGTCGGGAGTGAAGTTGCGCTTCATGCAGCCTATTGCGCACAATTTGAGTCGTAACACGACGTCCTGTGGCTGTACGAAAAGCATTATTCAACATGGTGGTGTTGCTGTCAGTGTTCCACCGAGAGATAATCGGTCGTCCACTGCAGTAGTAGCCCTTGGGCGGCCTGAGTGAGGCATGCCACCGACAGTTCCTGTCTCTCTGCATCTCCTCCATGTCCGAACAACATCGCCTTGGTTCACTCCGAGACGCCTGGACACTTCCCTTGTTGAGAGCCGTTCCTGGTATAAAGTAAGAATGTGGACCCGATCGAATCGCGGTATTAACCGTCTAGGCATGGTTGAACTACAGACAACACTAGCCGTGTACCTCCTTACTGGTGGAATGACTGGAACTGATCGGCTGTCGGACCCCCTTCGTGTAATAGACGCTGCTCTTGCATGGTTATTTACATCTTCGGGCGGGTTTAGTGACATCTCTGAACAGTCAAAGGGACTGTGTCTGTGATACAATATCCCCAGTCAACGTCTGTCCTCAGGAGTTCTGCGAACCGGGGTAATGCAAAACTTTTTTTGACGTGTGTATATCAGCTTTTGACGGTTTAAATAAATCATCCCTGAAACAACTGAGAGTCGGCAAAATGTGTTTTGAGTGCTGGATGAATTTGCAGTGTTGCCTTGTTTGCCGCATGATCTAATATTTGTTTACGCATGATTATGCAGTTTTTAAAATTTTTTAAGCATTTGTAGCTTGCTTGAAATCATCATTAAGTTTCAGGAAACTGTTTTGGTCTCCCTATAATTTCACTTTACCTGCTCGGCAACCCAAACATCGTGTCTTAGGTAGGTGTACCACTTCCAGTACGTCCTGAACGTCCCAATTCGGTTTTCTGTTCATTAATAAATATCCACTTATTTTCGGTTCAGTTTCCGCTGAAGAGGGAGGCAGTAACCATAAGCCTATTATACCGTCAATGAGCATTAATGTTAAATAGAATGTTAACAAAGACAGGACAATATTATTACTAACAAAGGTGACAGGAAACTAACAGAAGATTATTTGAGCAGTCCATATCAAATTCTCATCTTTGGGGACGAAATGCATGTTGTCAACGGATAAAATTTAGCAGCGTTGTTCATTATACATTATACATTTACGTGCCGAGCAAAGTTGTGAGTGATGAGGAAGTTGTATACTCGTAAGATACGTAAGTAAAAAGAAGATTCGATGAACCCTCTGCCAGGCACTTAAATGTCATTTGCGTAGTATCCATGTAGATGCGTATTCAGATACAGAGATACGTAAACAGGGAGAATATGGCGCAGCGGTCGGCAACGCCTTTGTAAGACAAGTGTCTGGCGCAGTTGTTATATCGGTTATTGCTGCTACAATGGCAGGTTATCCACATTTAAGTGAGTATGAACGTGGTGTTATAGTCGGCGCACGAGCGATGGGACACAGCATCTCTAAGGTAGCAATGAAATGGGGATTTTCCCGTACGACCATTTCACGAGTGTACGGTGAACGTCAGGAATCCTATGAAACATCAAATCTCCGAGATCGCTGCGGCCGGAAAAAGAGCCTCCAAGAACGGGACCAACGACGACTTAAGAGAATCGTTCAACGTAACAGAAGTGGAACCCTTCCGTAGATTGCTGCAGATCTCAATGCTGGGCCATCAACAAGTGTCAGCGTGCGAACCATTCAACGAAACATCATCGATATGGGCTTTCGGAGGCGAAGGCCCACTCCTATACCCTTGATGACTGCACGGAACAAAGCTTTATGCCTCGCCAGGGCCCGTCAACACTGACATTGGACCCTTGATGACTGGAAACATATTGTCTGGGCGGATGAGTCGTTTAAAATCGTAGCGAGCGGATGGACGTGTATAGGTATGGAGACAACCTCACGAATCCATGGACCCTGCGTGTCAGTAGTGGACTGTTCAACATGATGAAGGCTCTGTAATGGTGTGGGGCATGTGCCGTTGGAGTGATATGGGACCCCTGATACGTCTAGATACGACTCTGACAGGTGACACGTAAGTAAACATCCTGTGTGATCACCTGCAACCATTTATGCCCATTGTGCATTCCGACGGATTTGGGCAACTCCAGCACGACATTGTGACACCATACACATCCAGAAATGCTACAGAGTGGCTCCAGGAGCTCTCCTCTGCGTTTAAATGCTTCCGCTGTCCACCAAACTCCCCAGACATGAACATTATTGAGCATTTCAGCGATGCCTAGGAACGTGCTGTTCAGAAGGGATCATAAACCCCCTCGTGCTCTTACGGACTTATGGACGTCACTGCAAGATTCACAGTGTTGTTTCCCTCCAGCACTACTTCATACATTAGCCGTGTCCATGCCATATCGTGTTGCGGCATTTCTGCGTGTTCGCGGGGGCCCTACACGATAGGCAGGTGTACCAGTTTCTTTTGCTCTTCAATGTAGACGAACACAGTACACTTACGCTGCACACATTCACAACCATCCGCTTATCTACTGTAATATTATGGTGGCAGCTCGTACCTAGGCAACCACACCATTCTCCAACTGTCCCACGCCTCGCTTGGAAGCCCCATGAATGTCCTGGACGAGTGATGTAATACGTGAAAGTTTCAAGTAACTCCACAGACAGTCGAAACCACCATCTCTCTACGCGCCACTCGGCAATTCCATCATCCAGATTTCTGCCTCTCCAACTACAACAAACACAGAAAAGTGTTTAGGATTGACTCTTGACAGAAAACGAACATGGAATGCAGACCTCCTTACCGTCCAACACAAAGCTTGGAACTGACTTAAGTACGGCAGCAGCAGCCGACCGAGACAGACGCAGCAACAGGGAAGTAACCGATTTTCTGACTTTTGCGAGTTCCTAAACAGGAGCGAATTTTATATCATCTGTGTGGTTTAATAGTTTAGTTTATTGAGTATCTGCGTGTTTATGTAATATCTAATAGCCACAGTTCTCGCGTCTTCGTTTGCGTCGAAAAGGAAACCGATTTTGCGACATATTACAAGTTCCTAATCAGTGGCGAATTATTTAGTTTCACCTGAGTGCTTCGGTAGTTAGGTTTTTGAATCTCTGCGTACTAAACTTATTATACACAGTTCCTGCGGTTTCGTTAGGGTCTACAGTAGAGTTTCGCAGGTCTTAAGTATGGACAGGGACTGCGATTGTTGTGTGCGGATGCGAGCCGAGTTGGTGACACTTCGCTCTCAGTTTCAGGCTGTGATGGCTTCAGTTACACAGCCGGAGGCTGCAGTGGATGGGCACCACTGTTGTGGGCCGGCAGTGGGGATCCAACGGACGTCCAGCACGTCCGAGTCCTCCTGTCGGTCCTCACCAGTGGCAAACCCAGTTACTGCTCGCTCTGAGCAACCCATCACCTGCGGTCGAGTGGGAGGTCGCCCCGGGGCGAAGCAGGCGGCGAAAGACCTCCCAGGCGGCCGCACGTAAGGCCTCCCCAGTCTGTCTGACAAACAGGCTCCAGGCGCTGTATGTGGCTGACACTGTCGCCGAGCCAAATGCTGTCGCCTGTCCTGTTTCAGAGGAAACCTCTCAGCCAGCAAGATCCGGACAACCACAGAGGGTGGGATTAGTGATAGTTGGGAGCTCCAACGTTAGGTTAGTTATGGGGCCCTTACGGACATGGCTGCCAAGAAGGGAAAGAAAACCAATGTGCACTCCGTGTGCATACTGGGTGGAGTCATTCCAGATGTGGAACCAGTGCTCCCGCATGCCATGAAAAGCACAGGATGCAGCCAACTGCAGGTGGTAGCTCACGTCGGTACCAATGATGTGTATCACTTTGGATCAGAAGAGATTCTCTCTGGTTTCGAGCAGCTAACAGAAGTGGTAAAGGCTGCCAGTCTTGCTTGCAAGATGAAAGCAGGGCTCACCATTTGCAGCATAGCCGACAGGACCGATTGCGGACCTCTGATGCCGAGCAGAGTGTAGGGTCTGAATCAGAGGCTCAGGCGGTTCTGCGACCATGTAGGCTGCAGATTCCCCGACTTGCGCCAAAGGGTGGTTGGGTTTCGGGTTCCGCTAAATAGGTCAGGTGCCCACTACACGCAGGATGCGGCTACACGGGTAGCAGGGGCTGTGTGGCGTGGACTGGACGGTTTCTTAGGTTAGAGAGTCTCGGGAAAACACAAGAAGGGCTTCAGTCACAAGGGTGCAGGTCGAACACGGGAAGAACATAGATACAGGAACCATAGTTATAACAGTTGTAAATTGTCGTATCTATGTTGGGAAAGTACCATAGCTCCAAGCTCTAATAGAAAGCACTGAGCCGGCCGGAGTGGCCGTGCGGTTCTAGGCGCTACAGTCTGGAACCGAGCGACCGCTACGGTCGCAGGTTCAAATCCTGCCTCGGGCATGGATGTGTGTGATGTCCTTAGGTTAGTTAGATTTAATTAGTTCTAAGTTCTAGGCGACTGATGACCTCAGAAGTTGAGTCGCATAGTGCTCGGAGCCATTTGAACCATTTGAACCAAAGCACTGATGCTATAGGCACTGAAAGCTGCCTAAAGCCGGAGATAACCTTAGCCGAAATTTTTGCGAAGAACCTAACGGTGTTCCGAAAGCATTGGTTAAACACGGTTGGCGGTGGCGTGTTGGTTGCTGTTAGAAGTAGTTTATCTTGTTGCGAAATTGAAGTAGATGCTACCTGTGAGTTAGCATGGGCAGAGGTCATTGTTGGCAACCGGAATAAAATAATGACTGGATCCTTTTACAGACCTCCCAATTCAGATGATACAATTGCTGAAAGTTTCAAAAAAAAAAAATGAGTTTCATTTCAAACACGTACCCGACTCATACGATTATAGTTGGTGGTGACTTTAATTTACCCTCGATATTCTGGCGAAAATACATGTTTAATGCCGGAGGTACGGATAAAATATCATCCGAATAGTGATAAACGCGTTTTCTGAAAATTATTTTGTGCAGATAGTTCATGAGCCCACGCGAATAGTAAACGGTTGTGAAAACACACTTGAGCTCTTAGCAACAAATAATCCTGAGTTAATAACGAGCATCAAAACGGATACAGGGAATAGTGAACACAGGGTTGTCGTAGCGAGATTGAATATTGTCACCCCCAAATCCTCCAAAAAATAAACGAAAAATATACCTATACAAAAATGCAGATAACAATCCACTTTACGCCTTCCGGAGAGACAATCTTCACTCCTTGCAAATTAATAATATAAGTGTAGACCAGATGTGCCTTGAATTCAAAGAAATAGTATCGACAGCAATTGAGAGATTTATACCAAATAAATTAACAAACGGCGGAGCTTGGTACGCAAAACGGGTCAGAAGATCTTTTACAAAGCTCGAAATGTAGCGCGGGCTTCAATGCGAGATGCTTATAACAGTTTCCACAACGAAACTTTGTCCCCAACCTGGCAGAAAATCCAAAGAGATTCTGGTCATATGTGAAGTATGTTAGCGCCAAGAAACAATCAATGCCTTCTCTTCGCCATAGCAATGGTGATACTATCGAAGCATTAGCTCCATACTTAACAATCATATACAACAGTTCGCTCGACGAAAGAGTCGTATCGGAAGACTGGAAAGTAGCACAGGTCACACCAATTTTCAGGAAAGGTAGTAGGAGCAATCCACTTAACTATAGGCCCATATCTTTAACGTTGATATGCAGCAGGATTCTGGAACATATATTGTGTTCGAACATCATGAATTACCTCGGAGAAAACGGTCTATTGACACACAGTCAACATGGGTTTAGAAAACACCGTTCTTGTGAAACACAAGTAGCTCCTCATCCGTATGAAGTTTTGAGTGTTATTGACAAGGGATTTCAGATCGATTCCGTATTTCTGGATTTCCGGAAGGCTTTTGACACTGTATCACACAGGTGGGTTGCAGTGAAATAGCGTGCTTATGGAATATCGTCTCAGTTATGTAACTGGATTTGTGATTTCCAGTCAGAGAGGTCACAGTTCGTAGTAATTGACGGAAAGTCATCGAGCAAAACAGAAGTGATTTCTGGCGTTCCCCAAGGTAGTGTTATAGGCACTTTGCTGTTCCTTATCTATACAAACGATTTGGGAGACAATCTGAGCAGCCGTCTTAGGTTGTTTTCAGATGAGTAATAAAGTCATCAGAAGATCAAAACAAACTGCAAAACGATTTAGAAATGATATCTGAACGGTGCGAAAAGTGGCAGTTGACTCTAAATAACGTAAAATGTGAGATCATCCACTTGAATGTTAAAAGGAATTCGTTAAACTTGGGTTAAGCGATAAATCAGTCAAATCTAAAGGCCGTAAATACCTAGGAATTACAATACGAACAACTTAAATTCGAAGGAACACACAGAAAATGTTGTGGGGAAGGCTAACAAAAGATTGCGTTTTATTGGCAGAACACTTTGAAAAAGTAACAGACCTACTAAGGAGACTGCCTACACTTCGCTTGTCCGCCCTCTTTTGGAATACAGCTGCGCGGTGTGGGATCCTTACCAGATAGGACTGACGGAGTACATCGGAAAAGTACATAGAAAGGCAGCACGCTTTGTATTATCGCGAAATATGGGAGAGTGTGTCACAGAAATGATACAGGATTTGGGCCGGACATCATTAAAAGAAAGGCGTTTTTCGTTGCGATGGAATCTTCTCATGGAATTCCAATCACCAACTTTCTCCTCCGAATGCGAAGATATTTTGTTGACACCGACCTACATAGGGAGAAACGATCACCATGATAAAATAAGGGAAATCAGAGCTCATATGGAAAGATATAGGTGTTCGTTCTTTCCGTGCGCTCTACGAGATTCGTGTAATAGAAAATTGTGAAGGTGATTCGATGAACCCTCTGCCAGGCACATAAATGTGATTTGCAGAGTATGCATGTAGATGAAGCGACCATAACTACTAAGACACGACACTCGTAATCTACAACCTTCCACCACTGTCCTCACCTATAACTCCTACATCAGTCTCACCCAGACTTATGCTAGTATTTCCTGGATCTCCACATCTGCTTCATTCTACCAATCGCTTGAAAACCTTGAAAGACATGTACAGTGGCACGGTTTCGCATCTGCCAAACCTCTCTCTAGGTCCTATACCAACTCATTATTTTCCCATAGTTATCTCACTCCTCAGAGCACCTTCACACTCAATATATTAATCGGTAATATCAGCTCCAGCACCCAATACACTGTCCACTAATCACCAACCCAGATTCCCCGCTCTGCCACTACACTCACATCTCTCCTACACGCAGATTCATGCCTTTTCCAACACCTCCAGCACTAAGTCAATCATCTTCTACCTGAAATTCAGCTACCTACCACCGGAAATTTAACCACTTCTTATTACATGACAATAAAACTCATTCTAAGATATATCTTATTTGTAGTCCTTCACAACACTCGACTTCACTTAATGCATAGTTTTATCCCTCTTCCATCCTCCTCTCTTAGTAACTGTTGGCTACTCTATGCAGTTCAACGTGGACCAATTGAAACAGAGTGCGCGCAAAATAAAGTGACCAGCAGCTGCGCAGTCGGCAGGTCAAGTGTGGGGATAGCAGTAGTGGGGGCAGTTGCGGGCATGCAGCGTAGGTGAAATGCCGAGTGCTGGAGAAGTGTCGCTCTAAGCTGAAGCCTACACTCACATTTTTTGCAAATATTAAGTGGAGACTATGCACGCTCACAGTTCCACGCCAACCATCAAAACACATCTACTGTCACCTCTTCTTCGGTTACTATCAAAAAACAATTCCGCTGAAAGTGCATAAAATCAGTGATTTATTTTCGCCTCACTTGCTAATCATTTTTAACTTTCACAGAAGCGCAGTTAGTGGTGAATTTTTAGTAAAACCTACATTTCTTTTGTTGACATTTAAAAATTTTTTTTTTTTTCCAAAATACAGCAGAGTTTACATAATGTCACCTTATTTATGTAATTGTGCAATCGCAGTTGCGAGAGAATTTCGGAACAGTGGTTTATGAAGGTTATTACGTGAGGAACAGAGGACAAATAGCATCAATAGCTAATGAAAAAGCACATTTTTGGTACAAAAATAGACGTCTAGTGTCTTTACTTTTTTTTAGTCATCGCTCTTCTGCTTAGTTTGATGCAGTACGCCACGGTTTCTCTTCTGTGCCAACCTCTTCATCTCAGAGCAGCACTTGCAATTTATGTTCTCAGTTACTCGTATTTGCTGGATGTATTCCAAACTCTGTTTTCTTTTACAGTTTTTACTCTCTATAGCTCCCACTAGTACCATGGAAGTTACTCTGTGATTTCTTAACAGATGTCCTACCATCCTGTCCTTTCTTCTTCTCAGAGTTTTCCATATTCTTCTTTCGTGGTCGATTATGTGGAGAACATCCTCATTCATTATCTTTTCAGTTCACGTAATTTTCAACAGTCTTCTGTAACAGCGCATCTGAAATGCTTCGATTCTCTTCTTCTCTGGTTTTCCCACAACCCTTGTTTCACTACCATATAACGCTGTGACCCAAACGTATATTCTCAGAAATTTCAAGGCCTATGTTTGTTACCAGTAGGATTTTCACAGCCAGGAATGCCCGTTTTACCAGTGCTACTCCGCCTTTATGTCTTACTTGCTCTGTCCGTCATAGGTTACCTTGCTCTCTAGGTAGCAGAATTCCCTAACTTCACCTATTTAGTGTACCTTACCCAACGCCAAATCTATCGTCATCTAACACATCCTCAGTTTTATTTTCCATTCTTCTGTGTGTCATTCTTGTCAGCAACTTGGATGCATGAGCGGCTAAGCCTGTTGAGCGATAATTCTCGCGCTTATCGGCAATCTTCGAAATTGTGTGGATGATGTTTTTTCCAAAAGTGTGGTGGTATATCGCCAGACTCACACACACTACTCGGCAAGGCAAATAGTCGTTTTGTTGCCACTTTCCCCAATGTTTTTAGATATTCTGACGAATGTTATCTGTCCCTTCTGCCTTATTCGATCGCAAGGCTTCCAGATCTCTTTTGAATTCTGATTTTTATACTGGATCCCTTATCCCTTTTATTCTTGTTTCTTCTTGTGTCACGTTATCATACAAGAATTCCCCCTCATAGAGGCCTTCAGCGTATTCTTTCCACCTATCCGCTCTCTCCTCTGGATTTAATAGTGGAATTCCTGTTGCACTCTTAATGTTACCACCCTTACTGTTAATATCACGGAAGGTTGTTTTGACTTTCCCATATGCTGAGACAGTCCTTCCGACAATCATTTCTTCTCGATTTCTTCACATTTTTTCTGCAGCCATTTCGGCTTAGCTTACCTGCTCTTCCTGTTTATTTCAATACTAAGTGACTTGTATTCCTGTATTCCTGAGTTCCCCTGAACATTTTTGTACTTCTATCCTACATCAGCTGCGGTATTTCTACTGATACCCACGATTTCTTCGCAGTTACCTTCTTTATACCCATGTTTTTCTTTCCAAAATCTGTGATTCCCCGTTTTACAGATGTCCATTCCTCTTCAACTGATCTACCAAGTGAGCTATTCCTTATCGCAATACCTATAGCTTGAGAGAACTTCAAGCTTATCTCTTCATTCCTTAGAACTTCCGTATCCCATTTCTCTGCACATTAATTCTTCCTGACTCTTGAGCTTCAGCCTTCTCTTCATCAGTACCAAATTGTGGTTTGAGTCTATATCTGATGCTTGGTACACGTTACAATCTAGCATCTGACGTTGGAATCTCTGACTGACCCCGACTCACTGAAATGCTCCCGTATTACCAGGCTTTTTCCAAGTATCCCTCCTCCACTTGTGATTCTTGAACAGTGTATTCGCTATTGCTAGCTGGACTTTATTGCAGAACTCAATTAGTCTTTGTCATCTCTCTTTCCCAGTACAGAGCCTTTATTTTTCCACAAGTCTTTCTTGTACTCCTTACCCTACAACTTCTTTCCAATCTCCCATGACTATTAGATTTTCATCTCCCTTTACATACTGAATTATCCGCTCAGTATCCTCATATACTTTCTCTGTCTATTCACCTACGACTTGTGACGTCGGCATGTATACTTTAATTATTGTTGACGCTATTGGTTCGCTGTCAGTCCTGATGAGAACAGCTACGCCACTGAACTGTTGACAGTAACTCATCCTCTGCCCTACCTTTATATTCATAACGAATGCTACTCTCGTTATACCCTTTTCTGCTGCTATTAATAATACCTTATCTGACCAGAAATCCCCTTTCTCCTTTCCTCTTCAATACACTGACCTCCACTATTTCTAGTTTGAGCCTTTACGTTCCCCTTTTCAAATTTTCTAGCTTCCCTACCACGTTTAAACTTCTGACATTCCACCCTCCTACTCCTAGAACGTTACCTTTCAATTGGTTATTCCATCTTTGTCTCGTGGTCATTCCCCCCCCCACCCCACCCCCCCACCCCCTCTTTGCACTCCCTTTCCGGAGATCCGAGTGGTGGAAAGGTCCGGAATCTTTTGTCAATGTAAAGATCATGATGACAGTTTTTGCAATTACAGGTCACATGTGCTGCGGATAGACATTGTATCTTTAATGCATTGGTTTCCATTGCTTTCTACATCCTCATGCCGATGATCATTGCTGATTCTTCCGCCCTTAGATTCCAATCCCAAGGCGCATGGACTTTACTTAACCTGTATCCGCTACCCTGCCCTGTATGACAAAATGAAAGTGACTTCTTATCGCAGAAGTCTTCGGTCGCGTTGTCGATGATTTTTATTCAAAATTTATGCTATGGCAGGATTCAAACCCGATCACTAATCAAACACGTCTACAATTTCAATATATTAGCTAAATATGATACCCAGTGAACCGTGGTACTACTCAATTCTTAAGAAAGTCAAAAATTATAATCTCACCACAGTTATTTAAAGGAAATAGGAAGCCCGGTATCACTAGTGATGGACAAGCTTGTGTTTGTTTTGCAATTTTAATTTGACTCAAAACAGACTTTATAATAAACTTCAATTCGGACATTTGCCCTCTTACTGATGCAAAATACAAATCTTCACTTTAATTGAATTACACAAAATCATAGATAGTAGGCACGGTGAAATAATCAATCATAAAAAATCGTTCTTATTTAACCATATCTCAAAAGACTAGTAGCACTATACACTTCTAACCCAAAGTTACACAGCCTCAAAATACCACAACTTCATTTAAAAAAATCTTAAAGCTTAATAAAACTGAACTGCCCACATAAAGGCTCACAGCGAAACATGCTTATACTAAAAATGCAAAGTGGGCCAACCAAGGTCACAAAACTGGCACACAGGAAAAATAACAAGTTGCACATTAATTAAAGATACACAAATTACTAACATAAGTGTTAAATAAGAGTGGCTACTAATAACTCAACCAGTAAAATGACTTACTTAACAAAGTGGCCTCACTTAACTAACGGACATGATGACTCAGAATGATTCCCCTAATTGCACTTAACGTCAGAGAACAGCGTTAAGGCCCTTAGCAGGATTTGGAAGCAATAACGCCACGGCCGGCAGGCAATACGAGCCTTCACTCCCCACGGCTTGTGCACAGGCTCAGAAGCAGGCGGTATATATTTATATATAGTCCTACCGCCCTCTCAATGCGCGGTGCTGACAAGAATCCATAACCGCACCGACGCCAGGAAACGAGCAGACTTAACAAATGGCCTGCAGCACAAATAGATTGCAATGAAAACAAAGTCAAATCAGAGCCACACCGGAATATGTAATAAGCATGCCCCCAAATTCTTATGGAGCAATACTCTAACAGTACCCGTCTCCCAGTAAATTAGCATGAATCTTAGAGAGCACTTGCAGTTGCCTTAAGGCACTTTCAACATTAAATAAACACAACGATTAAACCATTAACTCTACGGGTGCCGGGCGCGTACACGACCGCAACCAGACCCAAAGCGGTCAATATGTCTTAAAACAAAATCTGCGTGAAAACCACTTAAAACACACATTCCACAGATGATGAGAAACGAAATGAGGAACATCAGCCTCCTTAAAATAGCCACTGTGGTACCAAGTTCTGAACCATCTGCGGCAGCTACCCATACCACAATAAGTTTCAATAACCTTCTTAGTTACACACAGAATAAAAGTCATACGTAACTTGGAGCTTGCAAATTACGAGCTGGGAAGCTGTTCAGCGTGAGACGTCGAACCCACCACAATTTTGCACGTCAAGGCGCTCAGTGATCGGCACATCCGACGCGACAAAAGACAAGGGCGGAGAGCACGGCGAGGCCCATGCACCACGGTCAGGGACGCCGGCTGTTTTCAACACAAGTTGACTCGTTGAACGTCGATCGGAGACTCTCTCGTCACACGTTCACCCGGAAAACCCGCCGGGGGGAGCAGTCAAAGATAGCAAGACAGTCGAATATCGATATCAGCGATGCAAATAGAACACCCTACCGCCAATTGCCACAGCTCACTCAGCAACGTATTATGTATCACGCACCAGCGCAAAATCATAGCGACCACTACTTTTCATTGCAAACTTTCTCCAATTTCGCACTGTCTTACTTCAATGAAAATATCACAGTAACTATGACCATTAACGAAATAATGGGCACGTCATCATGAACCTGACATGTGAAGGTGTAAGTTAAACAAAAATATTTTTTATTTTACCAGATAGTTTCTGTAAGATCGTTTGAGAAAGATTGCACGGCATTCGCATCGATTCTGTCAGCACAGCGCGTCCCTAACAGGACGAAAGTGGACAAATAACATCGACATCCTCTTCCGAACATACGAACGAATTCGCTATGCAGTTTGGTCGAAAACTGGTCACTGCGCATCAGCATCGGCCACAGTATCCTACATTTCATTCCCGCAATGAACATGATCATTTTTAAGCACCACCAGCGATATCAAAACCATCATCTCTGATTAAATTTTTTCTTCGCGTATGTGTAAATAGTATTTGATTGACTTGATTGTTAAACAGTTTCTTCTCTAATGAGTTATCATCAGAACTGAAAATCAAGAAAAGACAGAAATGCCACATTACTACACGCATCCAAAAAAGTTTTGCATCACCCCAGTTACTGGAACTCCTGAAGCTATACGTTAACTGTGGATATTGTATCACAGACGCAGTGCCTTTGATTGTTCAGAGATGTCACTCCCCCCCCCCCCCCCCCCCGAAGATGTAAATAACCATGCAAGAGCAGCGTCTATTAGACAGAGGGGTCCGAGACAGCCGATCAGTTCCAGTCATTCTACCAGGAAGGAGGTACCGAGCTCGTGTTGTCTATAGTTCAACCATGCCTAGAAAGTCAATACCGCGATTCGATCGGGTCCACATTGTTACTTTGTGCCAGGAAAGGCTCTCAACAAGAGAAGTGTCCAGGCGTCTCGGAGTGAACCAAAGCGATGTTGTTCGGACATGGAGGGGATACAGAGAGAGAGGAACTGTCGATGACATGCGTCACTCAGGCCGCCCAAGGGCTACTACTGCGGTGGATGACTGCTACCTGCGGATTATGTCTCGGTGGAACCCTGACAGCAACGCCACCATGTTGAATAATGCTTTTCGTGCAGCCACAGGACGTCGTGTTACGACTCAAACTGTGCGCAATAGGCTGCATGATGTGCAACTTGACTCCCGACGTCCTTGGCGAGGTCCACCTTTGCAACCACGACACCATGCAGCGCGGTACAGATGGGCCCAACAACATGCCGAATGGACCGCTCAGGAATGGCATCACGTTCTCTTCACTGATGAGTGTCGCTTATGATTTCAACCGAACAATCGTTGGAGACATGTTTGGAGGCAATACGGTCAGGCTGAACGCCTTAGACGCACTGTGCAGCGAGTGCAGCAAGTTGGAGGTTCCCTGCTGTTTTGGGGTGGCATTATGTGGGCCTGGCGTACGTCGCTGGTGGTCATGGAAGGTGCCGTAACGGCTGTAAAATACGTGAATGCCATCCTCCAACCGATAGTGCAACCATATCGGCAGCATACTGGCGAGGCATTCGTCTTCCTGGACGACAATTCGCGCCCCCACCGTGCACATCTTGTGAATGACTTCCTTCAAAATAACGAAATCGCTCGACTAGAGTGGCAGGCAAGTTCCCCAGACATGAAGCCTATGGAAAAAGCCTGGGATAGATTGAAAAGGGCTGTTTATGGACGACGTGACCCACCGACCACTCAGAGGGATCTATGCCGAATCGCCCTTGAGGAGTGGGACAATCTGGACCAATAGTGCCTTGAGGAACTTGTGGGTAGTATGCCATGACTAATACAGGCATGCATCAATGCAAGAGGACGTGCTACTGGGTATTAGAGGTACCGGTATTTACAGCAATCTGGACCATCACCTCTGAAGGTCTCGCTGTATGGTGGTACAACATGCAATGTATGGTTTTCATGAGCAATTAAAAGGCGGAAATGAGGTTTATGTTGATATCTATTCCAATTTTCTGTACAAGTTCTGGAACTCTCGGAACCAAGGTGTTGCAAAACTTTTTTTGATCAGTGTATTAAATCTGAAGTCACAAAAATATTAAGAAAAGCAAGTCAAAAGCAACACATCCAGTTGTTGTTTTATGTTTAATAGTAAAATTTGCATTTTTTTATCTTTCAGAATTTTTGCTTTTGATGGTGATTCAATAGAGTCGAAACGGGTTAACTGCCAAATAACCATATGCGATCAAAACGTTTGTAACTTTTTTCTGGCAGATAAAAGTGTGCCCGCAAAAAACTCGAACCTGGGTTCTTTCCCTTTAGGGGGCAAATGCTCTGCTGTCTAAGCTATCCAAGCACGACTCGCTACCCGTCCTCAGAGCCCTACTTCCGGCAGTGCCGCATCTCCTACCTTCAAAGCACCACCACACAAATCTCTTGCATACCTTGAGGGACTATCACTCTTGGAAGAAAGGATATAGCCAGAGAGTAGGGGATTGTTTCCGACGCGAGTTTTCACTTTCTAGTGGAATGGGCCGCTGATTGAAACACCGTAACATATGAAATCTGTGTGCCAGACCGGGACTCGAACTCTGCGTGGGTCGTCAATGGCCCTTGCATGGCTCAGTCGGTAAGAAGGCAGAAAGAAGTTCTTAGTTCGACTGCCAGTATGGTATACAGTTTCAGTGTAGCAGGCAGATTCAAATAAAAGCACTCTGTTCTGCAGAGTCAAAACTCGCTCTAGGACACGATTGTGAATAGAAGAATGTACACTCACGGAAAAAAAATCAAAACACCAAGAAGCAGTCGTGCGACATAAGTGAAAGTTGGTAGCCGTATTTCTACACTGAAGAGCCAAAAAAACTGGTACACCTGCCTAATATCGAATAGGGGCCCGCGAGTCGCAGAAGTGCGACAACAAGACCTGGCATGGTCTTGACTAACGTCTGGCGTAGTGTTGGAGGGAATTGACACAATGAATCCTGCAGGGCTGTCCATAAACCCGTAAGAGTACGACGGGGTGGAGATCTCTTCTGAACACCACACTGAAAGGCATTCCAGACGTGCTCAAAGATGTTATTGATTGGGGAGTTTGGTGGCCAGCGGGAATGTTTAAACTGAGAATAGAGTTCCTGAAGCAACTCTGTAGCTATTCAGGCCATATGGGATGTCGTATTGTCCTGCTTCAATTGTCCAAGTTCGTCCAAATGCACAATGGACGTGAATGGATGCAGGTGATCAGAGAGGATGCCTACGCAATTAACACCTGCCAGAGTCTATCTAGACGTATCAGGGGTCACATATCACTCCAACTGCGCACACCCCACACCACTACAGAGCCTCCACCACCTTGATCAGTCCCCTGCTGACATGAAGGGTCCGTGGATCCATGACGTTGTCTCCATACCTCCACACGTCCATCAGCTCTGTACAATTTTAAACGAGACTGGTCGGGCAAGGTAACAAGTTTCCAGTCATCAACAGTCCAATGTCGGTGTTGACGAGCCCAGGAAAGGAGTAAAGATTTGTGTCGTGAAGTCACCAAGGTTATAGGAGTGGGCCTTCGGCTCCGAAAGCCCATATGGATGATGTTTCGTTGTCTGGCTTGCACATTCACGCTTGTTCATGGCCCAGCGTTTAAATATGCAGCACTGTACGGAAGGATTGCATTTCTGTCACGTTGAACGATTCTCTTCAGTCGTCGCTGGTCCCATTCTTGCAGGATCTTTCTTCGGCCGCAGCGATTTCCGAGATTTGATGTTTTACCGGATTCTTGATATCCACGGTACACTCCTCAGATGGTCGTACAGGAAAATCCCCACTTCATCGATACTTCGGAGATGCTATGTCCCATCGCTCATACGCCGACTATAACCCCATGTTCCAGCTCACTTAAATCTGGATAACCTGCCATTGTAGCAGCAGCAACCCATCTAGCAACTATATAGGCGTTGCCGACCGCAGTTACGTATTCTGCCTGTTTACATATGTCTATATTTGAATACGCATGCCTTACCAGTTTGTTTGGCCCTTCAGTGTACATCTGAAGGATGATGTCTGTTCATATTTCACGTCAGTCGCATAGAAATCGCGGTAGAAGTGCCAGTGAGGTTGCAAAACAGATTTGCTTTAAATACCACGCTATAAAGTTTGTGAGCGATAGTTACCTTTGAGATTAGAATTGGAGAGTTGATGTTAGTCAATAATGCCTTCAAGGCGACAAAGACGACACTATCAACGCCGCACTTAGTCTGATCAAGGTCGTGTACTAGAGCTACGAGAAGCTGAATGTTCCTTCCGCGCTACTGAAGAAAGACTTGACAGGAATATAGCCACTGTACATGATTGCTGGCAGCGGTGGTCACAAGAATATACCGTCGCAACAAAACCAGGCTCCGGACGGCCACGTGGTACAACCGAGAGGGAAGACCATCGTGCTCGGTGTGTGTCTGTGGCACTGCATCTCCAGCAGCTGACACCACAGTGTCAAAACGAACTGTTACAAATCATTTTTAAATCAACACACCGCAATTTGACTGTATTGTTGTTTCTTTAATTGCGACCAAGGTTTCGGCCTTTAATGCCATTTTGCTGATTGTGTTATTAACATATTTAGTGATCTTTTTGCAAGAAGATAATTTTACATCTGGCATTTCGTTGGGAGCGAATATTTTTCTTAATTTATGGTCAGTTTTGAGTCTGATGTCCCGCATCATATGTTGATGATATAAACATAAACACTTGAAAATGGCATAATAGGCCGAAACCTGGGTCGAAATTACATAAACAACAATACAGTTTAATGAAGATAAACTCATTTAAAAGTTATTGTATGACTGTCGTTGTGCAACATTAAAAACTGTTTGTTACAAATCACTTACTTCAATGGCAGCTCCAAACCAGACGATCTGTACCGTGCATTCCAGTGACCCCAAACCACTGCCATTTGCGACTTCAGTGGTATTAAACGAGAGCACATTGGAGGGCAGGGCGGAGGTCTGTTGTTTTCTCTGATAATAGCTGGTTCGACCTCGGTGCCAGTGACGGCCGTGTTTGTTAGAAAGAGGCCAGATGAGGAACTGCAGCCAGCCTGTCTTTGTGCTAGATACACTGGATCCACACCGCGATTTATGGTTTGGACTGTGATTTCCTATGCCAATAGGAGCACTCTCGTCATTATCCTACGCACCCTGACTGCAAATTTGTACGTCATTCGGTGATTCGACCTGCTGTGTTGCCATCAAGGAACAGAATTTCAGGTAGTACTGGTTCAAATGGCTCTGAGCACTATGGGACTTAATATCTGAGGTCATCAGTCCCCTAGAACTTAGAACTACTTAAACCTAACTAACCTAAAGACATCACACACATCCACGCCCGAGGCAGGATTCGAACCTGCGACCGTAGCAGTCGCGCGGTTCCGGACTGAAGCGCCTAGAACCGCTCGGCCACCACGGCCGGCTCTGGTAGTGTTTTCCAACAGGATAACGCTCTCCCACATACCGCTGTTGTAACCCAGCATGCTCTACAGAGTGTCGAGATGGTCGCTTAGCCTGCTGGAACATCAGGTCTGTCTCCAGTCGAGCACATAGAGGACAACATCGGACGACAATTCCACCAGCGTGATTCACATATCAGCGTTAACAGTACCAGTACTAGCAGACGAAGTGCAACAAGCATGGAACTCCGTCCCAAAAACAGACGTCCAGCGTCTGTACCCCTCCGTTTAACATTCAGGCTGTTACACCGGCTATTAATGTGTCACTAATTTACATTTTCAGTGGTTTATTTTATGCTGTGAACTTGCAGTGTTGTTGTTGTTGTTGTGGTCTTCAGTCCAGAGACTGGTTTGATTCAGCTCTCCATGCTACTCTACCCTGTGCAAGCTTCTTCATCTTCCAGTACCTACTGTAACCTACATCCATCTGAATATGTTTAGTGTATTCATCTCTTGGTCTCCCTCTACGATTTTTACCCTCCACGCTGCCCTCAAATGCTAAATTTGTGATCCCTTGATGCCTCAGAATAAATCCTACCAACCGATCCCATCTTCTAGTCAAGTTGTACCACAAATGTCTCTTCTCTCCAATTCTATTCAATACCTCCTCATTAGTTATGTGATATACCTATCTAATCTTCAGCATTCTTCTGTAGCACCACATTTCGAAAGCTTCTATTCTCTTCTTGTCCAAACTATTTATCGTCCAAGTTCCACTTCCATACATCGCTATACTCCATACAAATACTTTCGGAAACGACTTCCTGACATTTAAGTCTATACTCGATGTTAACAAATTTCTCTTCTTCAGAAACGCTTTCCTTGCCATTGCCAGTCTACATTGTATATCCTCTCGATTTCGACCATCATCAGTTATTTTGCTCCCCAAATAGCAAAACTCCTTTACTACTTTAAGCGTTTCATTTCCTAATCTAATTCCCGGAGCATCGCCCGATTTAATTCGACTACATTCCATTATCCTCGTTTTGCTTTTGTTGATATTCATCTTATATCCTCCTTTCAAGACACTGTCCATTTCGTTCAGCTGCTCTTCCAGGTTGCTCTTGCAGTGTTTATCACTTAAATACGCTACCTATACAGAGACATTCCACAATTTCACTACTCTACATTAATTGTTTTTTTGTGTTACATTCTCTGTCAGTGTATGTCACGTAGAGCGCATCGTTCTGCCTGACAATGTGAAATTTAGTGGTGTATCTTAACGAAAATCTTGTACTTTTAAAAACAGGATTTTTAAAATCTGTTTTAAGTCACTAAAAATTTTATTAAACATCTAAAGCTTTTGCATCAAGGGTTGTTGGTTGGTTAGTAGGGGGGGGGGGGGGGGAGGAGGGGGCCAAACAGGTAATCGGTCCCACATGAAGAGTGGTTTTAGTCTCTGTGATCCTGATTGCTCGTGGGGGATCGAAATTTAAGAAAATAGGAAACTTTGTATTTATTGTCGCTGCTATGAGTGTGCTTTCGAATTAAGATTCTGCATAATTTATTAGCTACACGATTATGATTTATTTACCATTCAAGACAATTCGTATCAATCGTCTCTAGACCGACCCTTTCATTTCTGTTGCACTGCAGGTGATGACCGCGGAAGCCACCACCGTGCTGCCTGCTTGGCTGGACAAGCAGTTCGCGGAGACTTCGCTGAAGGAGAGCGACGCGTCCAGAGACTTGAAGGTCACCTCGGTCGCTGTGCAGAGGGCGACGGCTATAGGCGACAACTACCTCAGCGACGTCTACCGCA
This sequence comes from Schistocerca americana, assembly GCF_021461395.2. Taxonomy (NCBI): domain Eukaryota; kingdom Metazoa; phylum Arthropoda; class Insecta; order Orthoptera; family Acrididae; genus Schistocerca; species Schistocerca americana. Next base: position 537,339,493 of record NC_060124.1, read on the forward strand.
TGACCGTCGAGCTGGAGCGCAACGCCAGTCCCTTTGGCAGCTCCCTGTCGCTGATCATCAAGTGCCTCCCGACGGGACAGGTGATGCAGAAGTTGGTGCAGGAGATACAAGCCTTCGAGCACGAGACTCGCATGTTCTGCGAGACCATTCCCGCGATGTCACAAATCCTGGAGAAGGCGGCACCCGGTAAATACACGCAGCTGTCTGCCAAGTGTTTCGCCTCTGGGAAGCAGCCGGTCAGCTATCTGGTTCTCGAGGACTTGAAGGCCAGAGGGTTCTCGCTGGCGAAGAGGTGCAGCGGACTCGATTTGGCGCACTCCAAACTCGTGGTCAGGAAACTGGCAGAGTTCCACGCGGCCTCCGTCAAGCTGTTCGAGCAGGACCCGTCGGCTCTGGACAACTACCTGGTCTTCAAGTCGTTCCACGGACCTGCGGCGCAGCAACTGGAGACCTTCTTGAAACAGGGTTGCAGGTTACTTGCGGATCAGTTGGACACGTTAGACGGATCGTTCTCAAAGTATGCGCCGAGGATACGAACTCTCGCAGAAAGCATATTTCCACGGCTAGCTGACTTGACACAGCGGAAGGGAAAGTTTCGTGTGCTAACCCACGCAGATACATGGGTCAACAACATCATGTTCAGATACGCTGCAGGAGTCGTCCAAGACGTGGTCCTTCTCGATTTCCAGGTGTCTTCCTACAGTTCACCTTCGATTGACTTGCAATATTTTACTCACACAAGCCTTACGGAAGAAGTGTACGCCAATCATTTAACAGATCTTCTGAAAGAGTACCACAGCCATTTAATCGAGGTGATGGACGATATTGGTATCAGTACGGACAAACAGATGTCCTTTGAGGAGCTACTGGAGGATTTCGAGGCGCATGCACTGTACGCCGTTTTTTCGGCAGTAGCAGTGCTGCCAATCGTGCGCACTCAAGACGAAACTAGATTCGATGTGGAAGCGTCTCTGAACGAAAGTGACAGTGCTGCCAACAGAAACACCTTCGCGAGCGCTCAGTATACGCAGGCTATAAAACAAATGCTGCCAGAATTTGAAAAGAGAGGCCTACTGTAGTCGCCTTGTTGCGTGTCAGAAGCAACTCACTCAGGATGGACGAATTTTCTCCTTCTTGATTTGCTCTCCCAATTTCGCCACTGCCTCCACTACGCTCATTTCCTTATGAAAGAGGAGAAACGTAAGTTAGCCAACTTAATACGAAAGACGCTCTAGAGTGTGCGTGATCGTAGCACTGTACACCCAAGGCGTATTATGAGTGCATTACAGCCTAATCCGCTTCAGACAGCTCGTTGGAATCTACCTGTGTACCTCACATCACGACTACAAATTGGGGCTAAATGTAAGGCTCGCCCACTCCCCACTCTACGCTGCATACCGAGGTCAACGTCAGCGTGGTGCTTCGACATGAGGCACAAACTTTTACACTCTGAACCCCTGTCGATTTCGGATGGACTGTGTAGTTGCTCAAGACTAATATGTGGTTACTTGATAGACTCGATGTGGATAGTGTTCCCGAAGTATGTACTTTCTTGTGTTCGACGACTGGACCATCCATGTTCTTGACCGAGTGTCCATGTTTTCTGTACCGGTAACTGACCAGCGTGAAAATAAATCTGTCTAGTGCAGACGCAATAAAATTAGATATGAAATATTTATATCAAATATATTTCTCGGAATCAGAAACCTTGCCTCCTTAACCTCTTAGTTGTAAGCTATAGCCAGTAAAATTTGAATGATGAGATAGAGAACTGTTCAGTTGAAACTTCCGGGCTGAGAGGCCGTAGTCGATGTATAAAATTTCCACCTAACGTTTCGTCTCCATCTGCGGGAAACATCTTCTGAGGTCGTCCGGCTACTGCCACTGAGGCTCCACCACTATTCGTCACGTGATGCCGAAGGTATGCCTATCTTTGGAAGGAGTCATCCTTCTCGATTAAGAGCAATCGATTGTCATTTTGCTGGCACAACGTCGACATCCACATTTTGTCCAACTTAAAAACTTCCTCTTTTCTATTAAAATTATTATGATGTTTGTGAATCTCTATTGCTTCTCTATACATGCGCGCATGGTAACGGGATGTTCGTGCTAGAACGCTTGTCTCATTAAATTTAATTTCGTGGTTTCCATCTCGAAAAACACGCTCAGCTACGCCCGATTTTTCGATGTGTCCTAAGCGACAGTTTCTTTTATGTTCGGCTAAGCGGGTGTTTACACTTCTTTTCGTTGTTCCAATATATACTTGTCCACAACTGCATGGATTTTTGTATACCCCAGGTGTTGCTAGGGGGTGTCGGGCGTCGTTCGCAGTTCTTAAATATTCCTTAATCTTCTTTGTAGGTCTGAAGATTGTTTCGATCCCATAAATGGCCAGAACTTTCCCGATACGTTCCTTGACTTTATTAATGAACGGTAGGAAAACTTTTCCAATAGGTGACCGTTGTTGCTCTTGACTTCTGGCTTCTTTTCTTCTTTGATGGCGGGCTCGATCAATTTCCTTGCTGGTATATTCGTTTTTCATGAAGGCTGACCGTAAATGATTTAATTCATCTTGCAAGTAAGCCGGCGCGCAGATTTTGTTGGCTCTGTCCACCAAGGTTTTCATGACACCTCTTCTTTGCCTAGGATGATGGTTTGATTCCTTGTGGAGGTATCGATCCGTGTGAGTGTTCTTTCTATATATCTCGTGGCCCAGCGTCCAATCCACCCGTTTAATTACCGACACACCCAGGAAATTGAGTCGACCGTTGCTCTCTTTCTCCATCGTAAACTGTATCTTCGGGTTAATACTGTTCAGATGCAGCAAGAAGACATCCATCTCTTCTTCACCATGAGTCCACACTACAAATGTGTCATCAACATAGCGGTACCACTTAGCTGGCTTTTTACTATGCGCTCTATAAATGCGAGAATACCTGGAGCCTCAGTGGCAGGAGCCGGACGACTTCAGAAGATGTCTCCAGCAGATGGAGACGAAACGTTACGTGGAAATTTTATACATCGACCACGGCCTCTAAGACCGGAAGTTTCAACTGAAGACAACACCGACTGTGAAAGCCTACATTGTATGAGTTAGAGAACTGTTTAATCATCTTCTTTAACTGCTCTGTAACTTTGTTCTTGTGTTTCACCAGTCCTCTACTTGACCTTCCAGCTACCCATGCAATTCTTAAAAAAATAAAGAACATACTTCTACCTAATTAAATAATATGGCAACGGTATGCTACCGATGGCGCCTGCGACCCGTCGCGTAGTTTGTAAGAAAACAAGATACACGAGTGGAGTGTAATAAGAATATCTAACTACTGCCATCTGGCTTGCCGTGAATGATGCATGTACATCTCAGTACTTACGTGCAACTTAGATTCTAGGCGCAGTATAGATAACAAAATCCCTGAGTAAGCTGGTTACTCGCAGCGTAGATACCACTCTATTTTTCCAGAACAAGTTGGAGAAAAACACCAATTTTTTGCTTTCTACAAAGAAAATGGGGAAGCAGCACCTTGTATTTCATTGTACCTACCTCCATCAACTCACTATTGGCTTTTGCGTAGTCTACAGTAAAAAGAGAACTCAAATTTCGTGGGCTGGTCCTTACGTGTAACTCTAGGCAGTGCAATCAGAAACATGGTAGCCGTTAGGAACAAAGAGTCTCGCAGCTGGCACATCTCGAATATCTCATTCAGTAGGAAGTATCAGTAATTTGTGCCTCGTATTCTGTTCATTGATACCGTTGGAAAAGAGACCATTAACTGTAAGGAAGGTGTTGACATTGTTGCGGTCTTCAGACCGAAGACTGGTTTGAAGCAGCTCTTCACGTCATTCTGCAGCCTGTGGAACTCCTGCATATCTGCATAACTACTGCAGTATACATGCATTTCAACATGCTCACTGTATTCAAGACACTCTCTCCCCTTCCCCCCACCCTCCACTACTTCACGCCCCCATTATCAAATTCTTGATGATTTTGGATGTGTCCCGAAATACGGTCGCCCCTTCGCTCTTTTTCCCTGTTTCGGTTCTGTACCTCTTCACTAGTTGTATTTTCCGGCCATCTAATATTCAGTATTCCTCTTTAGAACTATATTTCCCTTTTGTTAATGTTCGTATTGTATTTCTTCCATGTTTCGTCGAAAGTACAAATCTTCATCCCACAAAAATACTTTCACAAAACATTTCGTCATACTTGATTCATTATTCGCTGTTAGCATTTTCCTCTCTTTCACCATATCTATCCAGCCTGTGGCCAGTCTCTGTTTTATATCTTCTCTACTGCTGAAATTACAAGTCTTTTCGCTGCCCAGACAACAGACCTCGGTTATTGCTTTTAGCGTCTTCTTTTTTAATCTTGTTCCCTCGGTATCACCTGACTTAATTCGACAACATTCCACTATCCATGTGTTACTTTGATTTGTCCTAATCTTACAGCATGTTTCCAAGTCGTTATACATACCGTTCAGCTGATCTTTCAAGTCGTTTGCCGTCTCTGACAGAATTAAAAAGTCGCTGACAAACCTTATAGCTTTCATTTCTTCTCCCCAGGCTGTGCAGTTCCGTTTCCAAATTACCGAGCGAGGTGGCGCAGTGGTTAGCACACTGGACTCGCATTCGGGAGGACGACGGTTCAATTCCGTCTCCGGCCATCCTGATTTAGGTTTTCCGTGATTTCCCTAAATCGCTTCAGGCAAATGCCGGGATGGTTCCTTTGAAAGGGCACGGCCGATTTCATTCCCCATCCTTCCCTCACCCGAGCTTGCGCTCCGTCTCTAATGACCTCGTTGTCGACGGGACGTTAAACACTAATCTCCTCCTCCGTTTCCAAATTCCTTCTTAGTTTCCTTTACTGCTTGCCCATTGTACATTGAATAAGATCAGGGATAGGCTACAGCCCTGTTTCACCCCTTTTTTCAAGTAGCGTCTTCGTTTTATGATCCTCGACTATTAAAAATGCAGATTGGTTTCTACATAAATTGCAGACAATCCTTGGTTCCGTACATTGTAACTACTGACAAACTCAGGATTCGGAAGAAGTGACCTCAATGGATAGCGGAGATGGAAAAGTATAGTCGGGAGTTATCGAAGTTAATAAGAAGGTTAGGGCACTATCGTATGCTAAGAGGATTGTTCATTGAGACTTGGCCTGCAGTTATAATGAATTGTTTAAATGACTCAATGCTGCCTTCAACTTAATATTTTCCTTTATTTGCTGTACTATCGCTAATTTCATTCATAGACAGGTAGAAAGTATCTTTAAAAAAAGTTCACCGATGGCATATTATACCACACAAGTATCTGCGCCTGTGTACATTTAAATAGCGTCCACCGTCATTGCGCTTCTGAATGCACGTGTCGTAGTTGTCAGTTATCTACTGTCCAGCATAACAGTGGGTGGGAACCATTATGTACATGCTAGCGTAAATCAATAAAACTGACAACTAAGTCGTATAACTATCATTGCAAATGGTAAAAAAACGTGCCCTGTGGTATATTTACTAGTTTGGAGGCAATAATGCAAGTGTTAATGTGCTAAAACAGCTAGAATATTTGGAAATAACAGTGCCCAACATTTAATGTGTAATATTTAACACATTAGCAGATTGTAACGTATTTCAAATGTGAATGTCAGAAGCAAACTGACAGCCAACTCACATAAGAGATAAGCATGACTACTATTAAGCTCAGGCAAAGGCTGGAGACACAATAAAAGAACAAAATATTAAGTAACAGTAAGTATCATAAAGTCATATAACCAGTATTACAAATGTAATTAACATGCAGCTTCTTTTCCTATCCAAATAAGACCACAGTATTAATAGGAATTAAGTAGACAATGCAACAAAAGAGAGTTTGGGGAGGGGGGAGTTATTAACGATGAAGCATTAAGGTTATAAGTAACCATGCAACATTGTCTTTGGAAGTATTATCATCCTAGAGAAAAGTCACATAGGATTGCGAGACCCAGGTACAACATACATGTATTGGTGTCTAAGCCTGCGTAATTCATGTTATTACATGATCAATTAGACCAAACGGTGGACATCACATAATGCAATACTAGAAAACAAGGCCATATAAGGTAGATGTGTGGATGAAGGCTTAAAATGTAGGTGATCGCTTGTAACAAACTGAACAAGTCAATGTAGTTTTTTAAGCAGTTTTTTTTTAAACTTATTGGTTCATTAAAGATTTTTTCTTGGTCTTTAAACATATTGGAAAACATTTTTATTTCTTCATATAAAGTCGTGCTTACTGCTTCATTGGCAATATGTAGCATCTCCGTTTGTTCATTCATATTATTAAGTGAATGCTCGTGAGTTTTTACATGGGTATCTGAAGCTGATGAGTTGCTTTGGTAAAGGTCTTCCTTGAACCTGGTCTTTAGCATCCTCCCTGTCTGCCCAATATAAAAGTCGTTATAGTGTAGATATAAGGTTTTATATACTCCTGACTGATCATGTATGTTTTTTTTTAATACTGTCTTGCAGTTTTAAACCTAAATTATTGTCAGTCTGGAAAGAGGTGGAGACATTACTATTTTTGAATAAGTGACTAATTTCCTCTGAAACTCTTTCAAGATGTCTGCGAACAGGATATTTAGTTTTCAATCTGTCATCCATATCCATCAATGTTATTTTATGTGTTGCGGCATTTCATTTTATTTTAATTTTCTTCTGATATACTCTATCAAATAAAATTGATTCATAACCATTCTGGCAACTAATGTGAGACGATGTTTTTAGTTTATCATTAGTATTGTCACCTGAGTGAAAGAAACCGCATTTTTACAGGACATGGTGATCAGATATTTCATGTATAATAACATCAATAGTTGTGGGTTCTTGGAATATACTGAACTGACGATATCTCTCCCCCTCTATTTTTTATTCATAATTCTAGGCAAGTAATCCCTCCATTCTTTTGAATTTTTAATGTAAATTTGATAGCTGGATGTAAGCCTGAATGTAAGACTGATCTAACTTATGTAGATTGTTTGTAAGCCATTTCAAAACAATAAGTGTCATTAACACATCTTTTGTAGAGTATTATTTTCTTTTCTTAGTGTTTTATTTTATTTTCTAACTTAGTTGTTAAATTTTATTTTTAATGTTTTCTGCGAATATATCAACAGGGGGTACCAGCTGAACTGTAACAGAAGAGCAGATCTTGTAGTTCTTATCAAGATCTCCATCAAAACTGAGATAATTCTCAGATAAATCTATAAAAAGTAATTCTATTACTATGGTACATGCACACATACATACATGTCCGCCTGCTTAGGTGGTTGGTAAAGTGCTCGCCTCCCATGCAAGCGGGCCCAGGTTCGATTCCCGGCTGGGTTGGAGATTTTCTCCGCTCGGGGACTGGGTGTTGTGTTGTCCTCATCATCATTTCATCCTCACCACCGGCGCGCAAGTCAGCCAGTGTGACGTCGAATGAAATAAGACTTGCACTTGGCGGCCTAGTTTCTGTGAATAGGGGCCTCCCAGACAACGATGCAATACGCTCACTTCATTTTTTTACATACATACATACATACTTGTTCCATAAATCATGAATACGACATTTCCCTAATGATGTGGAACTTGTCACTTTAACATACGTTTTCTTTACACAAAAGATTAATTAATTTTTTATAGTTAATACTTCATATCTAAAAATTCACCTATGAGTAGAAGGGGTTGTCATTCAGAAATTCTTTTAATTTCCTTTCAAATGTTGGTGGGCTATCTGTCAGACTTTTAATGCTATTTGGCAAAATACCAAAGTTTTTCGTGGCAGCATAACTCACCCCTTTCTGTGCCAAAGTGAGATTTAATCCAGAATAGTGAAGATCATCCTTTCTTCCAGCGTTGTAGCTACGCACTTTCCTGATATTTTTGAATAGGGATGGATCATTAGTAACAAAATTCATAAGTGAATATATGTATTGTGAAGTTACTGTGAATATCCTGAGTTCCTTAAAAAAATGTCTACAAGGTGATCTTGGGTGGGCTCCCTCTACAATTATGATTACCTGCTTTTGTGCAATGAATACATTCTCTCTTAATGACGAATTGCCCCAGGAATATTCATCCTTTTATGCTGTAATACATTTTTCATTATGTGATCAAAGAATCACTGGCCACACCACTTACTGTGCACAGATACCTGTCAGGATCTGTGAATTTCCAACAGTTCAGAAGAGGCAGCAGTTATGTGTATTGTTATACTGATATAATATGCTAGGACAGTGGAACAGCATTTGACTTTTGTAAGTATTAATTTATACCATCCATATATAATTGGTTGGACTGTATGCATTCATGGTTGTTTCATGCTGTGTTGATGTATACACATACCATGATGATGGTGTGAAATAGACACCAGTGGCAATAATAAAAGACAACTAAAAAGTTGTGTGTCATCCTTTTTTTTTTAGAAAAGATGTGTATCAATGGTTCTGGTTGGTAGATAAATAACTAATTTTCTTCAATTTCTTGCAGAGACTCAAATAAAATTGTGTTTCACTACATGATAAAACAAAGCTCCCATATCTCATCATCAGCAACATTGATATATGAGAAGACAATGTAAGCTCCTTGTCAGAGTATTTTAATGCCACTTCATTAAACATCTCCTTTTACTTTGCTTTACTTTCAATGCCAAGAACTAAGCACACTTACTTATATTTTGCTGTGTTAAATTGCTGAACTCAAAATACTTCATTTTAGACATTTCCAAAAGATTCATAAGAACAAGATGAGTTTCAGTATCCTAGATTGTAATAAATGTGAAAAACTAATACTTGGTACACTCACAGATCAGAGAACTAAAAATTACTTACAATGTAACAGAGCAGTGCTATATATTTGTGATGTGAAGTGGAGGAGTCTGAATAGTCAGCATTTGTAGGCACAGCTGATGAGTAATATTGAATCATTATCATAAATTAATCACTTCATCTATTACTGTATTTACTAAACCTTTTACTTTGAACTCTAAAAAGTTGTGTTGCACTTGGTGCCATTGGTGATATGACGTTGTGAAAGTTGTGAGATTTAAAAATTTCCCAACGAACTGAGTGTTAAAATATCGTAACTAGAAGTTACCGATATCAGACAGTAAACCCCAAATTTCATGGTTCAAACAAGTTTAATTATTTTAAACAATTTACAAGAAACAATGTTATAAAACTTAAGCTATTAGAGAATGAAACAGACAATTTAGATAACTAAAAATGAAATTTACTAACACAAAATGAATTACCCTATGAAATGAAAACAAAAGAAGGGCAACTTACGAATAGTAACAGTTGTACTGGTAGTTGTATTCATCTGCACATCTCTTCATCTATTGCAGGTCTAGAATGACAAGAATAGGACAGATAGTTGACCATAACCTTAATGTAGAAACCATGCGGACGTTTGCTGAAATAATTTAGGGAAATAATGGAAAACCTAAATTAAAATGGCTGGGTGAAATATGGAGTCACCACTCGCCCGAATACTCTGTTTAAAACAGTGCAACCTCATTCAGTTTACCTTTAGTGTACAATACTACAGATCACTTTTAGTTTGGTAAGCTAGACGGGAAACGGATGACGAATGGCGAGTGTCAGGTTGTGACATAGTAAATAAAGTTTTTAAAACATTGTTTGGGATATGTTAGCAAGTTCAGTGATTATAAATTACTTTTGTTGTGTAATGGTATTTAGACTTTAATTATAATACCATTCATAAACTGAGGGTTGCCCAGTGATAATGGAGATGTGTAATGACTAGAACAGGAGAACCCTGCACGACTGGATGAGGGAACAGCTTGGAGAGGAAGAAGTCAGTGGGTGAGTAGAGAAAATTAAATGGAGGTGAGAATGACATATAGCCAGGATATTGGAAACCAGATGCAAAAGGCAAATACTTTACTGGAAGACAAGGCACTTGAAAAGATGTGACGACCGACTGGAAGGTGAGTAGATGCAACTGGGAAAAATCTGCATTTGCAGCTACATCCATACACTGCAAACCCCACTGGAGTACATGGCATAGGGTCATTTCTATTGTGGCGGTTATTAGAGCATTTTCCTGTTCAATCCAAACATGGAACGCCTTTATAATAATCACTTTTACACCTCTACGTGTGCTGGAATCAGCCTAATCTTGTCTCTGCGCTCCCTATTGAAGCGATATGTAGGGGCTGTAGGATATTCGTAGATTCCTCACTTCGACGTGGACCTTGGAACTCTGTAGGTAGGCTTAGAGCGCCTGCCAATTCAGTCTTTTTACCTATTCCGCGACGGTCCACCATGGGTCAAACAAACTTATGACCACTCGTGCTGTCCTTCCTTGTATACCAATAGGTTCAGTATACTGTGTTAGACCCATCAGGTGCCGGACGGAGGGGCCGAGCGGTTCTAGGCGCTTGAATCTGGAACCGCGGGACCGCTACGGTCGCAGGTTCGAATCCTGCCTCGGGCATGAATGTGTGTGGGTCCTTAGGTTAGTTAGGTTTAAGTAGTTCTAAGTTCTAGGGGACTGATGACCTCAGATGTTAAGTCCCATAGTGCTCAGAGCCAACCAGCCAGACCCATCAGGTACGAGTCCCTCACACTGGAGCCTTATTGTAGCATCGGTCTTGTTGTATCCACGGACCCAACCAACCAACCAACCAACCAACCAACTCGCGCATGCGCGCCCTGACCGTGACATCGCTGGCCACAGTTCCTGTCGCGGCCGTCGGCGTCTCAGGGCGTTACCGCCGACGGAAGAGGTCGCGCTATGGCTGAGCTCGGGTCCGCAGCGCCCTCTGCCTTTTGCGTATAAGGAGGAGCGCTGGCCCCGAGACGGACAGTCTATTGTCGATTGTCTATTGCTAGCCTTTCGTGGAGTTTATAGCGGAGCCGTTGCAGTGTGATATTTGCTATTGTATTCGACTAGACTCAGTACACAGATTACTCTTGGATATTACTTGGACCTGTATTGCTGGTGCACGTTTCGTCACAAATAAAGATAAGTTATCTCTTCATTCTAGCTGGCGCAATTCTTGTTATTAATTATTTTTCGGCCAACAGACATAGATAGCTACATCCTGGTCACTACCCACGCTTTATACAATTTGTGGTGCTGCCCCAAAAGTACCGCTGAGGACCTTGGGTTTGGGAGCCGTCACAAAAGGTCTCACGAATGTTTTGTGAGCAAATCTTTGCAAACTGATAGCATTTTCCTAGCATAGTCAGAGGACCGATTCCTGTCAGCTGCTTTACCTACGACTGAACCAGTGTGATCGTTCTATTTCATACCTCTACAAACTGTTACATTCAGGAACTTGTATGAGTTGACTGATTCCGACTGACCTACTGATATTGTAATCAGAGGATACTACGGATTTTCGTTTCGCGAACTGCCATTTTTATGTTTACGAACACTTAAAGCAAATTGCCAGTTTTCGCACCGTTTGAAATCTTTTCAAGATTTGGCTGAGTATTTCTGCTGCTATTTTCAAACAGTAGTGTATTGTAGACGACTGTATCATTTGCAAAAACTCATAATTATCTGCAAGCTCAACAAGGTCTCTACGTCATCTTCAGGCGTAGCGAGCAGTCAGCACCTGTTATGGATGGCTTTCATCGCTGGAACCACCGGTTCTCGGTGATAACGGTTCTTTTCCACGACAGTTTAACCTGAACGTAAAAACCGCTCAAAATAACAGTTTCTGAAATAACCTATTATCGGTTTTTTGTTCCTATTATCTCTTGTAATAAATGTAGAAATCGAAAAATGGTTCAAATGGCACTGAGCACTATGGGACTTAACATCTGATGTCATCAGTTCCCTAGAACTTAGAACTACTTAAACCTTGCAGGCCGGGGTGGCCTAGCGGTTTAGGCACTACAGTCTGGATACGCGCGACCGCTACGGTCGTAGGTTCGAATCCTGTCTCGGGCATGGATGTGTGTGATGTC